>NC_080544.1:53749460-54052376 GCF_028640845.1 Ahaetulla prasina | reverse complement strand
TGTTGAAGAGTACTGGGCCTAAAACAGAGCCTTGGGGTACTCCACTGCATACTTCCCTCCATGTGGATGTAGTTCCATTGAGGACTACACGTTGACTGCGGTTGGCCAGCCAGTTACGGATCCATCTAGTGGTGGTGCTGTCTAACCCACATTTTTCTACTTTATCTAGTAGTAGGTTATGATCTACTTTATCAAATGCTTTACTGAAGTCCAAGTAAATTATATCGACAGCATTCCTCTGGTCTACTAATTTTGTCATTTTGTCAAAGAATGCAATAAGATTAGTCTGGCATGATCTGTTTTTGACAAAGTCATGTTGGCTTTTGGTCATCACTTTGTTTGCTTCTAGGTGTTCGGTGATTCGTTGCTTGATTATCTTTTCGAGAATCTTCCCCGTATTGAGGTCAGGCTGATAGGTCTGTAGTTTCCTGGATCTGTTTCCCCCCCCCTTTTTTTTCATCAGTGTGGAACTTGTTGCAGTGTTGTAAAAGATAAGAAAGATGAGGCATCTATTCATGGACTGTATGATACAGCAGAAAGTACAAGTGGAGGTGCAGGTACATTCGTGGTGATGTGTTTAAAGTAAAGAGTGAAGCACTGAATAAATAATAATTGTTCTTTATTTTTACCCTATGATGTAATTTTAAAATGTGATGTTTTAAATGAACCAAATTTGGATCTTTGATGTTAATTTGAAAATGTATTTTGATCATTAGAAGTGATTCTAATGAAAAGTTTTATGAAAAGTTTTCTTAGCATCTATTCAGTAAGTACCCTCTCTAGAAAATTTATGTGACAGGAAACTATATATAGCCAAGTTCCAAATTGTGTGATTGAGTGTAAAGAAACATAGTATTTTTGTAAAAAATAAATAAATTTCCTAATTAGCTTTAAAAGTATTAATATGGTGTTATTTCCTCAATAATAGAAATAACCTTTTTGTAATCTTTCTGTGTTCCCCATGCTGCATGCTGTGTGATGTTGAATAGCTTTAGGAAACAAGCATATTGAAAACACTATAATTACTATTACAAGGGGCTCAATAATACATACTGATATTGCCAAAAATAATCTATAAATTCCCAGGTGTTTGCATTCTACCAAAGAACTCTAAAACTAATTTTTAAAACTCCAGTGGGAAGCAATTATAAACTAGCTTTGTAACATAGCACTGTTGATTTCCACTGAACCCATTAAACTATACTTCGTATCACATTTCTAAGGCAAAGAGACTGTCCTAAAGCAATTCTGACCAAATATGGGTTGGGTTAGAAAAAAAAGGAA
The DNA here is from genome assembly GCF_028640845.1 of Ahaetulla prasina. Classification (NCBI taxonomy): domain Eukaryota; kingdom Metazoa; phylum Chordata; class Lepidosauria; order Squamata; family Colubridae; genus Ahaetulla; species Ahaetulla prasina. Next base: position 54,051,092 of record NC_080544.1, on the reverse strand, counting down.
GGAAGGAAGAAAGGCTCAACTGCAATAAAGCAAATTTATGCATCACAACCTTCTTCACATTGGCCCTATGTTTTTAAGTATGGTGGACTGAGATGCATAGAGCTGGCTCTATGATGGATCACATGACCTGTAGGGCTTAGACCTAAGCAGTCAGCGCCATTCCAAGCTGCTTAGAGAGGGGTGAATTCTTCAGAGCCTGGCTTTATTTAGACCTTCCTTCCTTCCTTCCTTCCTTCCTTCCTTCCTTCCTTCCTTCCTTCCTTCCTTCCTTCCTTCCTTCCTTCCTTCCTTCCTTGTCTTTTTGTATAGTTTTCAGGGAGTTCTATGGTGATAGATAATCAGACAGATATATAACATGCTTTATACAACTTCTCTCCAACATTCCATTGAGTTTGAAAGAATAATTGACAGAGGTTTAATTATACTTTGACAAACAAATATAATGTAGTGTCGTTCTGTGCACTACAATTAGTTTATACAGATATAAAAATGTTTATTCTGAAACACCAGCATCTATACATATACTGTAGGATATTAGAAATGTGGTAAATATTGAGATAAGAGGGAAATAAAGTGCAGAAAGTACAATGATAATTATCACTTTAGCAGTTGTTGACAAAAATGGGTCCTTGAGTGGCGCAGACTGCTAAAACAGTTTGTTATTAACAACAGCTGCCTGCAATTATTGCAGGTTCAAGTCCCACCTGGCCCAAGGTTGACTCAGCCTTCCATCCTTTATAAGGTAGGTAAAATGAGGACCCAGATTGTTGGGGGCAATAAGTTGACTTTGTATATAATATACAAATAGGATGAAGACTATTGCTTAACATACTGTAAGCTGCCCTGAGTCTTCGGAGAAGGGCGGGGTATAAATGTAAATAAATAAAATAAATAAAATAAAAAATAAAACAAACATAATTGCAATGGCAAGCTAATTAACAGATATATAGTGTGATATAAAGTGTTATGTTTATTCAAGCCATAGGCATAGAATTTAACCTTTGATGAATTATAGCAGAGTGATTTTGCTTTCTCTATTTTGTTGGAATTTTTTTTTCATTAAAGGATACATTAGAGGGTTCCTCCACTGGGTTTGGATTTTTTAATTTCTAATATGAATTTGGGCAATTTAGTTTTGTTTATAGAGTCTGACCTGTAGAGTTTGTAGAGTTTGTTCTGTGTAGAAAGAAGCAAGAAGTTATATGTCATATTGACAGAGGAATAACATCTTTATGGTGTTATTCCTATAGAAATGAAGAAACAGAAACGGAGGGAGAATAAACTATGAAATGTACCCCCACCTGACAATGATTTTACAAAAAGAGGTTTATCTGCAATTTCAAATTAGAGAATCAAAGAGTGTGTCAGGTGAATAAAACTTTAAAATTTCTATGTCAACTTCTTTCAAATGTATCTTTCAGCTTTAATGCAAGAAACAAAATAGTGGTAAAAGGGTTAAAAGTTGGACAGCAAGATGAATGGTTGGCATTTAAATTTAATAAATAAAAATTAAATAAATTTAATAAAAAATTATATAGTAAAGCTAACTTTGACATTAAAGTTAGCTAATTACTCTATAATAACTTTCCAGTCCTAGTGACTAATCACTTATAGTATGTTACTGTACAAAATTAAATTAAAATTGATCCACAGTGATAAAGCCAAAAGTCAAGTAAATAAAAAACTCAGTTTAAAAAAATCATATCACATAGAGAAATAGAAAACATTAGAAAAAGTATTTTCCTCTCCCAATGTATAGAATTTTAATCATGAACCAATTTATATTATGATAAATGGAATTTGGCAAATATGTCACCCTAATATATCTCCAAAGAATCTTGAGGACACTGAATTTATTGAGTCCCAAATATTTTTTAACACAAAACCAGCCCAATTAGATATGCACTAAGTGAAACACAAATTGACTTTCATCCATCTTAAACAATACAAATAAGTCTATAGTTCATTAATTTTTGGCACCTGTCGTAGATGATATATTGAAAAGCAACTACGGATTATAAATCTAAGTTATTTTAGGAGAATGTTTCCCTTTGGAAGGTGTTAGCTTTTCTAGAAGTGAGAAGTAGTTCCATGTGGAAATAATATCTTGCTGAATTGTACATATTGTTATATGAAGAAATATGTCTATGATTAGAAAGAGTTGTAGATCTACCAAGAGATTTGACCTAAAATTTTTATGGATATGTAGTTAGATATTAAGTATATCACCTTTGACGTAAAGGTTTGTGTTGTATGTACTGTTAGACATCAGTTGATCCTTTATAGCTTATTAAAAATGGCTTCTGATCAACTACTAATATAAACTGAGAAACCTGTAGGCCTTCAGATGTTTATCCAGGTATTCTGCAACAGATTTTCTAGTGATGTTGGGAGATTTAGCTCACTAACATTGGCAGCATCACAAACTTCTATTCAAGTGAAAATTAACAGTTTTCAAAACTTTTTAAAGCTAATTCATTCTTTGTTCTTTCATGGTAAAGATGGTTTTGAAAATAAAGTCAATAAAATATATCAAGAAGAGACAGATTTTTGTAAAAAAATACAGATTCAATTACAGATTAAAACATTCATAGGAGCTAAGAGCAACAACAGATGTTGATTAGAAATAAAATCAGCATTTTAGCTATTGTAAGGTGGCTCAGGGGCTAGGGCGTTGAGCTTGTCGATTGAAAGGTCGGCAGCTCAGCGGTTCAAATCGCTAGTGCTGCCGTGTAATGGGGTGAGTTCCCGTTACTAGTCCCAACTTCTGCCAACCTAGCAGTTTTGAAAGCACATGAAAATGCAAGTAGAAAAAATAAGGACCACCTTTGGTGGGAAGGTAACAGCGTTCCATGCACCTTTGGCGTTGAGTCATGCTGGCCACGTGACCACGGAGACATCTTTGGACAGCGCTGACTCTTCAGCTTTGAAACGGAGATGAGCATCGCCCCCTAGAGTCGGCAACGACTAGCACGTATATGCGAGGGGAACCTTTACCTTTATCTTTACTAAGGTGGCTCAGTGACTAAGACACTGAGCTTGTCGATCAAAAGGTCAGCAGTTCAGGGGTTCAAATCCCTAGTGCCGCGTAACAAGGTGAGTTCCTGTCACTTGTCCCAGCTTCTGCCAACCTAGCAGTTCGAAAGCACGAAAAAAACGCAAATAGAAAAATAGGGACCACCTTTGGTGGGAAGGTAACAGTGTTCTGTGTGCCTTTGGTGTTTGGTCATGCCGGCCACAAGACCATGGAGACGTCTTCGGACAGCGCTGGCTCTTCAGCTTTGTAAAGGACATGAGCACTGCCCCCTAGAGTTGGGAACGACTAGCACATATGTACAAGGGAAAACTTTACCTTTGCTTTATATTTAAAATTAATATTCTCTCTAATACTAAATTGTGGTCATAGGTGTAAAAGGTGTAAGAGGAATGACTACTCAACTTATGACCACAGCTGGGACCAGAATTTCTACTTCATTGTTGTTAACTGAACCATACCTGATTTTACAATTTTTTTTGCCATTGTTGTTAAGCAAATTTGTTGTTAAGCAAATCACTGCAGTTGTTATGTGAATCATATGGTAGTTAACCATATCCAATTTCCTCCATTGACTTATTGGACTCCATCTTGAAAGGTTGTGATAGGAGTCTTCAAAAGGTCTTCAAAATTTAAAATTAAATAAATTTAATAAAAAATTATATAGTAAAGCTAACTTTGACATTAAAGTTAGCTAATTACTCTATAATAACTTTCCAGTCCTAGTGACTAATCACTTATAGTATGTTACTGTACAAAATTAAATTAAAATTGATCCACAGTGATAAAGCCAAAAGTCAAGTAAATAAAAAACTCAGTTTAAAAAAATCATATCACATAGAGAAATAGAAAACATTAGAAAAAGTATTTTCCTCTCCCAATGTATAGAATTTTAATCATGAACCAATTTATATTATGATAAATGGAATTTGGCAAATATGTCACCCTAATATATCTCCAAAGAATCTTGAGGACACTGAATTTATTGAGTCCCAAATATTTTTTAACACAAAACCAGCCCAATTAGATATGCACTAAGTGAAACACAAATTGACTTTCATCCATCTTAAACAATACAAATAAGTCTATAGTTCATTAATTTTTGGCACCTGTCGTAGATGATATATTGAAAAGCAACTACGGATTATAAATCTAAGTTATTTTAGGAGAATGTTTCCCTTTGGAAGGTGTTAGCTTTTCTAGAAGTGAGAAGTAGTTCCATGTGGAAATAATATCTTGCTGAATTGTACATATTGTTATATGAAGAAATATGTCTATGATTAGAAAGAGTTGTAGATCTACCAAGAGATTTGACCTAAAATTTTTATGGATATGTAGTTAGATATTAAGTATATCACCTTTGACGTAAAGGTTTGTGTTGTATGTACTGTTAGACATCAGTTGATCCTTTATAGCTTATTAAAAATGGCTTCTGATCAACTACTAATATAAACTGAGAAACCTGTAGGCCTTCAGATGTTTATCCAGGTATTCTGCAACAGATTTTCTAGTGATGTTGGGAGATTTAGCTCACTAACATTGGCAGCATCACAAACTTCTATTCCAAGTGAAAATTAACAGTTTTCAAAACTTTTTAAAGCTAATTCATTCTTTGTTCTTTCATGGTAAAGATGGTTTTGAAAATAAAGTCAATAAAATATATCAAGAAGAGACAGATTTTTGTAAAAAAATACAGATTCAATTACAGATTAAAACATTCATAGGAGCTAAGAGCAACAACAGATGTTGATTAGAAATAAAATCAGCATTTTAGCTATTGTAAGGTGGCTCAGGGGCTAGGACGTTGAGCTCGTCGATTGAAAGGTTGGCAGCTCAGCGGTTCAAATCTCTAGTGCTGCCGTGTAATGGGGTGAGCTCCTGTTACTAGTCCCAGCTTCTGCCAACCTAGCAGTTTTGAAAGCACATAAAAATGCAAGTAGAAAAAATAGGGACCACCTTTGGTGGGAAGGTAACAGCGTTCCATGCACCTTTGGCGTTGAGTCATGCTGGCCACGTGACCACGGAGACATCTTTGGACAGCGCTGACTCTTCAGCTTTGAAACGGAGATGAGCATCGCCCCCTAGAGTCGGCAACGACTAGCACGTATATGCGAGGGGAACCTTTACCTTTATCTTTACTAAGGTGGCTCAGTGACTAAGACACTGAGCTTGTCGATCAAAAGGTCAGCAGTTCAGGGGTTCAAATCCCTAGTGCCGCGTAACAAGGTGAGTTCCTGTCACTTGTCCCAGCTTCTGCCAACCTAGCAGTTTTGAAAGCACATAAAAATGCAAGTAGAAAAATAGGGACCACCTTTGGTGGGAAGGTAACAGTGTTCTGTGTGCCTTTGGTGTTTGGTCATGCCGGCCACAAGACCATGGAGACGTCTTCGGACAGCGCTGGCTCTTCAGCTTTGTAAAGGACATGAGCACTGCCCCCTAGAGTTGGGAACGACTAGCACATATGTACAAGGGAAAACTTTACCTTTGCTTTATATTTAAAATTAATATTCTCTCTAATACTAAATTGTGGTCATAGGTGTAAAAGGTGTAAGAGGAATGACTACTCAACTTATGACCACAGCTGGGACCAGAATTTCTACTTCATTGTTGTTAACTGAACCATACCTGATTTTACAATTTTTTTTGCCATTGTTGTTAAGCAAATTTGTTGTTAAGCAAATCACTGCAGTTGTTATGTGAATCATATGGTAGTTAACCATATCCAATTTCCTCCATTGACTTATTGGACTCCATCTTGAAAGGTTGTGATAGGAGTCTTCAAAAGGTCTTCAAAAATTTAAAAATTAAAGGAAGTAGCTGCAAAAGGAAAGCTAAAAAATAAATTGAATAGCAGGAAATATGTAGGAAATGGTCAGAAAGAGTGTAACCTCATAGTACCTCAGCCAATGGGGAACAAAGAGGGATGTGGCAGCTGGGGCAGGGTTGTATAAAAAAGGGTATATTTTGGGTTGGAACCCTGGAGAAAACTTCTCTTCCCATTTGTAGCAATAAATGAAACAAAAGGCCTTCACTGTGTCCTGGCTGGTTATTGTTCAGGAGAGCTTGCCTCTGGTCATGAAGGATATTATCCAGCAGCATACAGCCAAGCGCACATAATGGGGACCTCATGACCCTGGGATGCTGAAACCATTGTAAATACATGTTGGTTGCCAAGGGTCCAGGTTTTGATCACATGACTGTGAGGATGCTGCAATGGTTGCATGAGGATCAGTTGCAAATCACTTTTTCAGCACCATTGTAACTTTGAATAGTTGACAAACCAAATGGTCATAAGTTGAGAGCTAACTGCAGATGTGCTCAATGAATTATGAATTTAACCTAAGCTGCATTTGGAAAGATGGGTCTCTCTATGTAAGTACAGTGACATAATTTACAGTCACAAATATACTTTATTTTGAAATGTCCGATAAATTATTCCGTGGAGAATGGTTGAAGGTTGTTTTTAAAACAGTAAAGACAGAAGCAGGAGATGATAGAACTGAAATCTGTGAATATATGAATAAATGCAAATTTTTTGGGGGTATGTGTGTGTCTTTTTGCTTTCCCGAAGCAAAATAATACTTCCTAGTTTTAAGGTTCAAGATAGTAGACTTCAGAACTTATAGGAGTACCTTCTTGATTTGGCAATATTGTATAACATTCTTATTAGATCAGTCAGGGTGAAACAAGAGTGTGTAAATTTGCCTGCATCTACTACTACATCTACTACTTGTGCATCCATTTAATGCACAAATGGATTTCTAGTGGTGTATTGTTTTTAACATGATCATCCAATCTGCTAATCACAATATAGATTTTGAGAATTGTTGCAGCTAATGTATAATTAGCGGCCTCTGACCCGGCACCAAACTCGACCAGCTCCTTGGTATAACGAGGAGCTGAGAGAGATGAAGCGCTGGAAAAGACGCCTAGAGAGTGTTTGGAGGTCCAGCTGCACCGAATCCGACCGAACACTAGTTAGGTCACATATTCAGACCTATCTAGTGGCGATAAGAAGGGCGAAACATAACTATTTCTCCGCTCTTATCGCATTGGCAGATAATCGCCCAGCTACCCTGTTTAGGGTGACCCGCTCCCTGCTTTTCAGGGTCGTGCTGAGGATTTTGTACAGTATCTGTCTGATAAAATCGCTCGGATCCGGAGCGGTCTGGATGTTGATTGGATAGATCCGGGCGAGATGACAGGGCCGAGTCTTGTGGACATTACCTGGGCTGAGTTTGATCCTGTGACTCCCGACGGTTGTTGGGTAGGCTGAATCCCACCACATGTTCATTGGACCCGTGTCCCTCCTGGTTGGTACTGGCCACACGGGAGGTGACACGAGGCTGGCTCCTGGGAGTTACCAATGCTTCTTTGTTGGGGGGCAGTTTCCCCACCACCTTGAAAGAGGCGGTGGTGAGGCTCCTCCTCAAGAAGCCTTCCCTGGACCCAGCTGTATTGGTGAACTATCGTCCAGTCTCCAACCTTCCCTTTTTGGCGAAGGTTGTTGAGAGTGTGGTGACATATCAGCTTCCCCAATACCTGGAGGAATCTGTCTTTCTAGACCCGTTCCAGTCCGGCTTCAGACCTGGGTACAGCACTGAGACAGCTTTGGTCGCGTTGATCGATGACCTCTGGAGGGCTCGGGACAGGGGATGTTCCTCTGTCCTGGTCCTTTTAGATCTCTCGGCGGCTTTTGATACCATTGACCATGGTATCCTGCTGCGGCGGTTGGAGGGATTGGGAGTGGGAAGCACCATTTATCGGTGGTTCTCCTCCTATCTCTCTGACCGTTTGCAGACGGTGTTGGCAGGGGGGGCAGAGATCAACTTCCAGGTCCCTCACTTGTGGGGTGCCTGTTCAACATCTACATGAAGCTGCTGGGTGAGGTTATCCGTGGTTTTGGGGTGGATTATCATCTGTACACTGATGATACTCAGCTGTACATTTCCACTCCAAACCACCCCAACGAAGCTGTTGAGGTGATGGCCCGGTGTCTTGAGGCCGTGTGGGTCTGGATGGGGAGGAACAGGCTCCAGCTCAACCCTACCAAGACAGAGTGGCTGTGGGTTCTGGCGTCCCGGTACAGCCAGCTTTCGCCTTCGCTGACTGTTGGGGGTGAAGTACTGGCCCCCAGGGGAAGGGTGCGCAACTTGGGCATTCTCTTGGACGATCGGCTGTCTTTAGAAGAACACCTGACGGCCGTCGCCAGGGGAGCATTTTATCAGGTTCACCTGATTCTCCAGTTGCGCCCCTTCCTTGACCGGGACTCCTTACGCACGGTCACACACACCCTCGTTATCTCTCCCCTGGACTATTGCAATGCTCTCTACATGGGGCTCCCCTTGAAGAGCACCAGGAGGCTCCAGTTAGTCCAGAATGCGGCTGCGCAGGTAATAGAGGGAGCACCACGTTGCTCCCATATAATACCCATCCTGCGTGGCCTGCACTGGCTGCCAGTACCTTCCGGGTGCAATTCAAGGTATTAGTGACCACCTTCAAAGCGCTCCATGGCTTAGGACCGGGGTATCTACGAGACCGCCTTCTGCCACTGATAGCTTCCCAAAACCTGTGCACTCCCACAGAGTGGGCCTGCTCAGGGTGCCGTCGACCAAACAATGTTGGTTGGCGGCCCCCAGAGGGAGAGCCTTCTCTGTGGCAGCACTGGCCCTTTGGAACAAGTTACCTCCGGGGTTACGCCAACTCCCCGACCTCCAAACCTTCAAGCGGGAATTAAAAACTTTATTATTTAATCATGGACTAGCCTAAATGTATTTTAAATGTATTTTAATTATAGTTTTAAATTTTAAAGGGTTTTATGTCGGTTTTGACCGTTTTAGTAAATTGGCCAATTAAATATTCGTTTTAAATGTTTTTAAATTTGTTATTTATATTATGTGTACTTTTGTGTTTTTTAATATGGCTGTAAACTGCCCTGAGTCCTTCAGGAGAAGGGCGGTATAGAAATTGGATTATAAATAAATAAATAATTGCAGGTTGGATACTGAAGAAGGAGAAGACACCAGATCATTACAATCAATAATAAGATTTTGTTAATGAAAATCCACTTCTTAAAGCATTGGAGAATTCCTCCCAGGTAGTCAAAATGGTAAGGAAGAAATTGCATAGAATCGACATACAAAGATGTTGCTTTCATTGAGCAAATTTTAGAGCCCTTCAACTTCTCCCTCTCTCACCTCCCATCCCTGCATCCCAGTTGCTTAATTTAACCATTGGCAATAGAAGGTTACACGTGAATGAGGATTATCTACATTGCTAAATGTCTGACAGGTATTGAGTGCTTAGCAAAGACAAGGGAGAAGCCTAGTGATATAATTGAAGTTACAGTGGAAGATATGTTTTTTTTACAACTTGTGAGAATAACTAGGGACAGCTCATGGGTGTCAAACTCACTGTGTCACATTGCTGTCACATGATGTTTTGTGACTTTATTCCATTTGCAGAGCTGGAGTGGGCGTGACCTGTGCATGATACATCTGGCCTGCGGGCCACTAGTTTGACACCCCCAAATGTAGTCTCCCTTCCAGGTGTTAATAGAAACAAGTTGGCCACAAAGAGGGAAAGAGTCGCCATTACGCTCCATGTAGGAAGGTTGGTAAAATTGACAGAACTTGCTAAATGGACAAATTAACTTCTTTGATTTGAGAAATGACTATATCTGCATTTGTTGGTGACTGGAAACACTTTATGGATTTTTGCATAAAAATTTAAAAAATGAACTTGTGACATATAGATTTAATAATTAGAAAATATAAGTTATGGAAAAAAGAAAATCATTATATAACTTTAGAAACAGAGATTAAAATACAATTGCACTTATAATATCTGTGAAGAACATCAGAAACCACTTTTTAATATCTTTTTTATATCATTCTCTTTTTTCTATTTTCTTTTACTGTTTTTCTGACTGCATTTTTAGTTCTTTCTTTTATTTCTCTTTCCCTTTAGTTGGCATTACTTCTTATTGCTGTCAAAACTTTCACTAAAATTATTTTAAAAATCTCTGTATTAGTTGTCTTTTTGAGTTATGAGTGCTTTATATTTTTATAAGTCAGGTTACATTGGGAAACTGACCTACTACTCTGTAGATATTAGTTTATTTAACCTCTGGCATAGATGAACTTATTTTCATGAATATGTAGAATAGGAAGTTCTTTGAAAATGTATTTGAAGGTAATTGTGAAATTCTTTTGTAAAACAAGGAAGAAACAGTGAGGTTGCTTATATTCACTGAATAAATTGTAATTATGATTTATGATCGATGACCTATTTCTCGCTGTTTATATGCACACTGTGAGATAATGCATCGGAGACAAATTCCTTGGGTGTCCAATCATACTTGGCCAATAAAGAATTCTAGTCTAAATAGGGCAGGTGCTTGATTAGATTACTTGATTTATTCATTCTTTAGGAAAGTTAGAACAAAAAGGTATGAAGGCAGGAAATAAATCCAAATTAATCTAGTTAATCTCACTACAAATTTAATCACACATCATTTATTTATTTATTTTGGAAGTGCCTATTAATCCCCAGAAAAACTGGATTTTATGGACAAATGGAATGAAGCTTTTAGTTTAACTCAACTCTTCAATATCCCTTTCCTTTAATTATCAAAACCAGTTGTTTGAATAAAGAGATACTTAGAATTAGAATACATTTTTAGGTCTACAATTGATTTCAAAATAACAATAAGCTCCTGTATCCATTTTCAAAGGTGCTATGAAAAAATAGCATGGCTTGATATCTCTGCTTGATATAAAAATAAAAAATACTGACATTTATACCATTTCATGTTTTAACTCTGAATTTCATTTCTCTATGAAAAGAATCTATATAAATAAAAGAAATAATATACTGCTTTAAATAATTAATTTGACAATTACTTTATAAAATAAAAAATTTGCATTGTCAATTCAAGTTAATAAGTAGTTTTTTTCTCTGAGCCTTCTTTTTAAAATGGACTTGCAAAAGTGAAAATACATTGTAGTTTGACACTAATTCATGATGAATTTTGCTATCCACTTTTATAATGCAATATTCTTTTTCAATTTCAGACATAAAATTAATCCAGTTAGCAGCAGTTAGAAGAAAGATATCCCTTATGTCCTTGTCCAGTATATTGGAATGCTGTTATTTGCTCTACATAGGACTACCCTGGAAAATCACCTAGAAATTTCAGCTGATGGAAAATGTATCTACTGATACCTTTGCTCATCTGTTCAATAGTGGTATGTGCCACCACAGCTCTGCGTGTTTACCAATTGTCAGGAAGTACAATGGGAAGAGGCTCAGAGGCGAGCATTCTTTGTGGGATACAGCAAAGGTATAAGAGGACCCTACTCTCATGGCCTTTTAAAGACTGGTGAAGATGTGTCTTTTCTAGACAGACTTTGAAGAGTGATCTGTTCTGAGTGAGCTCAGTGCTCCAGGCTGAAAATATTAATTTATTGTTTCTTATTGTATTGAACACATTCTATTGCCACGTGGGTGTTTTTATTTCTAAATTATAGTATCTCTTAGTATCTATTGGATTGATGCCGTATGGAAATCTTTTAAACAAACAAACAAACACTGGATTGCAATGTGACATTTAAAGTGAGGTTCTCAATTACTGCTTGTCACAATTTATACTAATCTTGACTGTACTTCCAAGAGCCATCATGACTGTCATTCCAGGTAAGCAGAAAAAGAACCATATAATCAAACAGGAAGAAACAATTTTTCCAATTAACGAACTATCAAGGAGAAAGTCACATTCCCACCAAGACTACCAGGGCAAGCTAGTATATTAAAGATCAAGCAAACACCGCTCTTCCTCATATTGATGTTGTTACCTGCCCTGGTCATGAAATATCTGCAAGAAAACAACCAAGAGGAAACCAATAAATTTATATATGTTAATGTTCAATATATTTTGATTAAATCTTTATGCACATATAAGAACATCAATAATCTATTTCCTGTTCTGTTCTAAATGTGTTTTTTTTCCCCAAAACATTTCCAGGAATCAGATTGTAATTATGTTTTCATGAATATGAAGTAAGCAGCTCCCCAGATCTTCAGCTACTGGAAGTTGTTTGATATGAAGATGAAGATTTCTGTAATCAGTTACTATGACTACCAAGAACATGGATTAAGCTAGGTCAGACTTCTCGCATATTTTCCAATAAGCAAAAGGTTTCTTATTATATTACTTTTCCCACTTCTTTTAATGAATGAACCTTGAAATCTGATGTGATTTATTATATTGCATGTTTGGGATAACTGTATTTCCAATACTACAATGCAGACTTTTACTCATGCAGGATAGGTAGTTGATCACATTCATCTTGCTTCTTAGATCTGAAAGAGGAAAGAGCTTCTGCCTTTTTTAGAGTTCCATAGTAGTCAGAAATTTAGTACCTGGAAAATCACTATTCACTATTTACAAATAAGGATATAGGAGAGAAATCTATCTTCTGGCCTGATTCAAATTGTTCAGTTTAAACAAAGAATATGTTATGAACAAAGCTTTCATGTTTTGTGGTAGAGCATAGCTGGATATGACTTCAGTATCAGAGTTGTCAACACCTAGAATGCACTACCTGACTCTGTGGTTTCTTCCCCAAATCCTCAAAACTTTAACTTTACTTTAACCTTATTACTGTCTACTGTAACCTTACTTTAACCTTACTACTGTCTACTGTAGACCTGTAGACCTCAACCCATTGCTAAGAGATCTGTAAGGGACATGCAAAAGCACACCAGCGTGCCTACCGTCCCTGTCCTAACATTTTCTTTTATTCGTATCCTTTACATGTATTTATAATTATGTTTACACTTGTATCTGTCATAAAATACATGCTTGACAAAATGAATAACTAAATAAAGTCCACCAAATCTGCCAGATATCTGAGGACAGAAGAACAATCAAAGCACAAGAGAAGCGAGCACTCCACAAAGCCAGAACTGCAAATGCTGCAATAATGGTGCCCACACATGTCTGTCCAACATGTGGCAAAATGTTTCGTGCCTATATAGGCCTTACCAGCGGATACATTGTGGACAGCCCACAACCTGTTAGATGTCAAGGTCCTCTTCGAATACGATGGACGAACGTCATCAACTGGATATATAACTTCAGAGAAATCACTAGTTCCAGATCTGAAAAATCACCAGACAAACTGTCCTCTTTGAGTCTCTCATGTAAAAAAGTATAATTGATGGTAGTAGCAAAAATTCTAAGAAGAGTTGACCTACTTCATTTAGTCATCACTTCCATCTCCACATCATTTGAGGCATGGAGGCAAATTGAAATGGTATCTAGATGCAGCCATCCAACATTAGTTTGAATTATGAGAAGCCAAAGAGGCTTTGCAATGTGTTGTGACCCAGGCCCAAGTAGGTAATAATAAACTTAGTCCGTGGAAAAATAAACTTTATTCGAACAGCTGGGAATTATATCATTCCCAGCATCATTCAACTCAAAGTAAAACAAATGCCTCCCAAACACAAATTCTTCAGTTATCTCACAAACCTCCGTCCAATTATGCAAACTGCCAAAGCCCTTCCTGGCAAACATCCAGAAGCCACAAAAACAAAAACGTACATTAAGCAGAGGACGAAGCAGAAGACACAGCTACAACGTTGTTTTTCGGCAAAGCTGAAATACCGGTGCTGGAATGTTTTAAGAATTAAGGAAGGGGCCAATAATCTCTTGGCCCTACTCCCGAGTTGTCCTCTCTGCTTGAGCTGCTCTTGCTTTCTGGCAGCTCTTCTCATGTGTGCATTAGGAACAGGCTCCTCCTGTTCCTCTGCCTCACTATATCAGTCTCTGGAGGCTCTGGAGTCTGCACCTCACTTCCTGATGGCCCTGGCCTCATCTCAGCCTCATTGCTGTCTGACTCCGTTGCCAGCTCCATAGGCTGCTGATGGACCACAACACAATGGTGCCTGTAAATGGTAAGATCCTAGTAACGATCCTAAGATTCCAGTCATACTATTATTAGCACATCCAGCATTAAACAATTGCTAGAGTATTTATAGCTACTATCAACTGATTTTTAAAATATATGTATTTATTTTCCAGTTGCAATAATATTTGATCAGGAGAGTTTTATATGTTGGCATTATCTGAACCATATTTATTAACTATGTTATGATTATGAAGTAGACTTGGATTATGTTTACAAGCCATGCATCATGTAAGATGTGTTAGGTATTCCTTAGCATGTCTAGGGTTTAATATATTGTAAGGTTCATCAAGATAAGCCTGATTTGTTAGCATATCCACCTCCTCACTACATTTGCTGTTTAAATCTGGGAATACATATTTTATTTGTTTGTTGTTTGTTTATACGCTATATAAACTGATTCATTCCAGAGACTCTAGACAGTTTTTAATCTTGTTTTTATGAAGGTATTAATGCTACAGATGATCAGATACTGAGTTTTACAATTTTTTCCAAAAATTGAACATCCTAACAATTGTAGTAGGATATGAGTTTAATAAACAAGTAAACAAGTAAGCAAAAAAGCAAACCTTAACAATAATCCTTTCTCAAAAGAAGACAACAGAAATCTATTGAGATGATAAAATCCCTCATATCTCGGCATATATGACAAAGCTGAAAAATAACCTGCAGTGACATTGCCATCAATATCAGAGATAGAATGGAAATTTATTCTGAAAGTGTCAGACCTAATATAAATGGTTAGCACAAAATATGTCTGCTCAGAGAATTAAAGTATCTTTGGAAAGTATCTTTCACTCCCACCACCTGGCAAAATAATAAAACTCAATTGCTAAAGCTGAATCTATCTATCTATCTATCTATCTATCTATCTATCTATCTATCTATCTATCTATCTATCTATCTATCTATCATCTATCTATCTATCTATCTAATCTCTCTCTCTCTCTCTCTCCTATCTATCTATCTATCTATCTATCTATCTATCTATCTATCTATCTATCTATCTATCTATCTATCATCTATCTATTTATCTATCATCTACCTACTTACCATATTTTTTGGTGTACAAGATGCACCTTAATTTGGTGGTGGTGGGGGGAGGAAAAAAGAATTCTGCCTCTGTCTACCAGCATCAGGATCAGTGGCGTCCTCACTTCCATTCAGATTTTGATAATGGGAGTGGCCTGGGAAGCGCGGAGGTCGGGACTTGCTTGGCGAAGCAGGCACTGCGTAGGGGGCAAAAGTCAAGGTGCTGCCACCCAAAAACACTGTTGCTGCGATCTCTGCCGCCTGGAGATCTCCGCTGCCTCCCCAGTTCCAAAAATGGGATGTGCAGAGGCAAAGAAAGAGCATCGTGTTTTCGGGCAGTTCCAGGCAGCAGAGATCACGGCAACAGTTTTCGGGTGGCAGCCTTACATCTCCTGCGCAGCGCTCAGCAAGCCACCAGTTCCTTGAAGATGCAAGACCGTTTTCATGAGGATGTGCGGCTATGCGAATTGCATCAGGGAGGAAAATGCAATGCATGGAAGCGATGTTCTTGCGAAGTGGGCACTTCTGCATGAGAGATGTAAGGCTAAGTGGCTTGCCACCTGGCTTGCCCCTTCTCCAGATGACCCAAGCTGAGGGCAGTTAGCTTCTGCTCCTGACCCAGGAGGCCTGACCCGGGAGGCGGATCTGGCCAGGAGGAAAGAGAAAGTGAGACTGTGAAAAACGAAGAGGAGGAGAGCACGTGGCTCTGCAAATTGCTTCGGGGAATTGAGGAGGAAAATACCGGAAAATGTAACGCATGGAGGCAATGCTCTTTTTCCTCCCCAATTGTCTGAAGCAATTCGCAAAGCCACACACCCTCCTCCTCCTTTTCTGCAAATTGCTTCAGAGAATTGAGGAAAAACATGCCAGAAAATGCAATGCAGGGAGGCAACGCTCTTTTTCCTCCCCGATTGCCCCAAGCAATTCGCAAAGCTGTGCGCCCTCCTCCTCCTTTTCTGCAGTTGGCTTCTGCTCCTGGCCTGGAAGGCGGATCTGGCTAGAAGGGGTGGGGGGGTGGCGGTTGTGATTTAAGAAAGCCTAGAGCCGAGGGAGTCCACTGTGCCTCAGATAGCTGGTTGTGAATCCCTTCTTGTGAAGTGGGGCCATAGGAATCAGATGGGCTTGTTGATCGCGTACCTGGCTCCTTGCTGCGTGACTACAGCCCTGCCTGAGCTACTAGAGGTGCTTGCCGGGGTGGCGGTTGAGATTCCCAGACTTTTAGTCATGGGTGATTTCAACCTGCCATCGGCCGGCTTGTCATCAATGGTGGTCCAGGAGTTCCAGGCTTCCATGACGGCCTTGGACCTGATTCAAGTAACTGATGGCCCCACACACACTGGGGGAGGCACACTAGACTTGATTTTTATCTCTGGACAGTGGTTTAATGATCTGGAAGTAGGAGATTTAGTGATAGAACCGGTGTCATGGTCAGATCATTTTCTCCTTCGCCTAGACTTTCGGACCGCCGCCCACCATCGCAGGGAGACGGAGCCAATGCGTTGGTTCCGTTCCAGGCGCCTGATGGACCCTGAGAGGTTCCGGACGGAGCTTGGGCCGTTCCCTGAGGATCTTGCCCACGGCACGACTGAAGAACTTGTCGCGGCCTGGGAACGGGCCGCGGCTGGGGCTTTGGACCGTGTCGTGCCTTTGCGGCCTCTGACCTGGCTCCTTGGTTTTCTGGTAGATCTCACCTGGCTCCTTGGTTTTCTGAGGAGCTGAGGGAGATGAAACGCCGGAGAAGACGCCTAGAGAGCATCTGGAGGTCTAGCCGTTCCGAGGCTGATCGGACACTAGTGAGGTCTTTTACCAGGACCTATCTAGTGGCAATGAGGGAGGCGAAACGTTCTTACGTTTCCACCCTCATTGCATCGGCAGATAACCGCCCGGCCGCCCTGTTTCGGGTGATCCGGTCCCTCCTTCTTCAGGGGGGACGGGATGACCCCTTACAGGGACGTGCCGAGGAGTTTAACGGTTATCTATACGATAAAATCGTTCAGCTTCGGGATAGTCTGGACCAAAATTGTGATGATCCAAGCAGGATGACGGAGCCTCGTCTTGTTTATTTTATTTTATTTATTTATTTATTTATTTATTAATCACATTTATATACCGCCCTATCTCCCAAAGGACTCAGGGCGGTTCACAGGCAAATAAAAACATATAAATACAAGTTAAAATAACAATTAAAAAACTTATTCTACCAGGCCGAATTATTAAAAGCAGTATAAATAATAAAACCCATTTAAAACCAATAAATTTAAAATCTAATCCAGTCCTGCGCAGATGAATAAGTGTGTTTTAAGCTCGTGACGGAAGGTTCGGAGGTCCGGAAGTTGACGAAGTCCTGGGGGGAGTTCGTTCCAGAGGGTGGGAGCCCCCACAGAGAAGGCCTTTCCCCTGGGCGTCGCCAGACGACACTGCCTCGCTGATGGCACCCTGAGGAGTCCCTCCCTGTGAGAGCGCATGGGTCGGTGAGAGGTGTTCGGTAGCAGTAGGCGGTCCCGTAAGTAACCCGGCCCTATGCCATGGAGCGCTTTAAAGGTGGTTACCAAAACCTTGAAGCGCACCCGAAAGGCCACAGGTAGCCAGTGCAGTCTGCGCAGGATAGGTGTCACACGGGAGCCACGAGGGGCTCCCTCTATCACCCGCGCAGCCGCATTCTGGACTAACTGCAGCCTCTGGATGCCCTTCAAGGGGAGCCCCATGTAGAGAGCATTGCAGTAATCCAGGCGAGACGCCATGAGGGCGTGAGTGACCGTGCATAGGGCATCCCGGTCTAGAAAGGGGCGCAACTGGCACAAGGCGAACCTGGTAGAAAGATCTCCTGGAGATGGCTGTCAAATGATCTTCCAAAGACAGCCGTTCATCCAGGAGGATGCCCAAGTTTCGCACCCTCTCCATCGGGGCCAATGACTCGCCTCCAATAGTCAGCCGTGGACTTAGCTGACTGTACCGGGATGCCGGCATCCACAGCCACTCTGTCTTGGAGGGATTGAGCTTGAGCCTGTTTCTCCCCATCCAGACCCGTACGGCTTCCAAACACCGGGACAGCACTTCGATAGCTTCATTGGGGTGGCCCGGTATGGAAAAGTACAGCTGGGTGTCATCCGTGTACAGCTGGTACCTCACACCGAAGCCACTGATGATCTCACCCAGCGGCTTCATATAGATGTTGAACAGAAGGGGCGAGAGAATCGACCCCTGCGGCACCCCACAAGTGAGGCGCCTCGGAGCCGACCTCTGCCCCCCTGTCAACACTGCTCATGCATCGATCGGAGAGATAGGAGGAGAACCACCGATAAATGGTGCCTCCCACTCCCAACCCCTCCAACCGGTGCAGCAAGATACCATGGTCGATGGTATCAAAAGCCGCTGAGAGGTCTAATAGGACCAGGGCAGAGGAACAACCCCTATCCCTGGCCCTCCAGAGATCATCCACCAACACGACCAAAGCCGTCTCAGTGCTGTAACCGGGCCGGAAACCGGACTGGAACGGGTCTAGATAGACAGTTTCTGTTATGTATTCATGTTTGTACCTTTAAATATTTGAGCGGGAAATCAGCACGTTGCTGATTGGACGAAGCCTCCAGTAGAACTGTATAAAAGGAGAGGTTTTTCCCCCAGCCTGTTGCTGGGTTCACCCTATATTAAAGAGCTGTTGTCACTACCCTGGTCTCCAGCCTCGTTACTTCCCGAACTTAACATTGGCGACGAAGGTGGGATCTCGAGGCTAAGGAGAACCAGAACCGAGCTGAAGCACGATAGACCCGAACCCAGCAAACTCAGGGCAGAAAAGCGGAGATGGCCAGTTACACTCCGCCCGCACCGCTTGACCCGCTAAGGAGAAATGGGGAACGATATGACCCGTTTCGAAAGCTTTCTAGAAGCCAACGAACTGCAAGGAGTTCCAGATAACCGAAAAAGGGGTTATTTCTTAAGCCACTGTGGTCCGGAGGTCATTGATATCGCGGAAGCCCTGGCAGAGCCAACGCCGTTGCAGTCGGTGTCATGGCCAACTCTACAGACTTTACTAAAAAACCACTTCGCACCAACGCCGTCCAAATACGTGCGGCGGTTTGAATTCGGAGAGCGAAGGCAGATGGAGGGCGAAACCATCGGTGACTACATGGCCGCCCTAAGAAAAGCGTCCAAGGACTGTGGATACCGCGACCTAGACGAGGTGCTCCTCGAGCAACTCATCCGAGGCGTCAAAGACATCCGTTTGCGGAGACGGCTGCTAGCAAAGAGCAACCTAACGCTGGCCACCGCTCTGGACGAAGCCAGAGCACATGAAATGTCCACCCAAGCGGCGGAGACACTGCAGAAGCCTGTCCCACCAAAGGCGAGCGCGAAGGCAACCCCGGTACACCAGGAGGAGGTGCAGACCGAATCCGACGGTGAAGATGAGGAAGGGGTCTGCCGCACCGAGAAACGCGACAAAGGGGACAGAGATGAATGCGGGAGCTGCGGTGGTCAACATCAGCGGCAACGCTGCAAGTTTAAGGACGCGATCTGCCGGCGGTGTGGGAAGAAAGGGCACCTAGCTCAAGTTTGTCGAGCGGCCCAACCTTCCCGCCGAAAATTCAAACCGGCCAATCAGAGCGCGGAATCGGCAAGGCGACCTGCGATTGGCTCAAACAAAAAAGGCGCGGATTCCAACCAAACAACTGTGGTCATAGGCCGCGCCTCGACCCGAGTGGAGAAGAAGATCTTCACCAAGCCAAAAATAGAGGGAGTACGGTGCCGGCTTGAAGTAGACACGGGATCAGCGATCACCATCATGTCCTGGGACACTTTGGCGAAGTCGCTGCCGTCCGTCGCAAAGCGCCACCTGCAAGCACAACGGCTACGAGTCCACGACTACCAGGGGAATCGCATCCCTGTTCGAGGGACCACCTCCGTCCGAGTCGAGTACGGTCCATACAAGAAGACCCTGCCCATCACGATCGTCGAAGGAACTCTGCCCAGTCTGTTGGGACTAGACTGGTTTCGTGCCCTGGGCATGGGAGTGACTGGCATCTACAAAAGTGACTGTAACCTGAAAGACATTCTCTTTAACGAGTTCGAAGATGTCTTCAAGGACTGCCTGGGCAAGTACAAGGGGACCCCTATTTCCTTCAACTTAGACCCCCAGGTAGCCCCCATTAGGCTTAAGGCGAGGAGAGTCCCTTTTGCACTAAAACCAAAAATCGATAAGGAGCTGGACAAGCTCATAAATCAGGGAATTTTGGTGCCAGTCGATCACGCAAAGTGGGAGACGCCAATCGTCACCCCAATGAAGTCGGACGGGTCAATTAGAATTTGCGCTGACTACAAGGCGACGCTTAACAAAGCCTTACAGAAAAGCGCTTATTGCACTCTTTGGGGCAAGGGCAAGTCTTTGCAAAGTTAGACTTGGCCCAAGCCTACCAACAACTGCCCGTAGACGCCTGCACAGCCGAAGCCCAAACGATTGTAACGCACAGGGGGGCCTTCAAGTGCACCCGATTGCAATTTGGGGTTAGTGTGGCACCAGGGCTGTTCCAAAACCTAATGGAACGACTACTGCAGGGGCTCCCAGGGGTAGTTCCCTACTTCGATGATGTCCTAATTTCAGGGGAAAACATGGAGGAATTGGGGGAGCGGTTAAGAAAGGTTTTGGGCATTTTCCGGACAGCCGGATTAAAAGTCAAGGCAAACAAATGCCAGATAGGGGTCGAATCCGTCGATTTCTTGGGCTACCGGATAGACAAGAAAGGAATTCACCCCACTGAGAGCAAGGTTAAGGCAATTAGGAAGGCTCCAGCGCCCAAAAACAAAGCAGAGCTGCAGGCATTCCTGGGATTGGTGAATTTTTACGCGGTCTTTTTAAAGAACAAAGCAACCGTTGCGGAACCGCTGCATAGGCTCTTAGGAAAAAATACTGTTTGGTCTTGGGGAAAGTCGGAAAATAGGGCTTTTGAAGCAGTAAAGAACCTGCTCTCAAGTGATAGCCTGCTCATCCAATATCACAACTCATTACCCCTAGTGCTGGTTTGTGGCTTGTGGCTTGTTTACATTGCAGACAATTATCAATCTTTTTAGTTCCTTAAAGTATTATGAATGAAAGATTTATATATCATCTTGTATTTGTTTTAGGCTCAGGTTGATGGTTCAATTCAAGTCTTTATTTTCAATGCATAACATATATACAATGAGACTGGTTGAGCTGCACCCCCAACACAATACAACTCATAGTGTAGACAGAAAATCCCTAACCCAATAAATCATATTAACAAAACACCCAGTCCTATTGCACCAGTGTAAACATGTTGAACATTGCGCTGGCCCTGCAGTCCATCATACTACATGGTTATGATGTTATTTCTCATTCAGGAGTCAGACAGCCCACAGATGGTATATATGTTCTTGACCTAGAAGGAACATTGATTAAGAATTCTTCCTTAAGTTCTCCTGCCAAAATCCATTGGCAAACTTACTTGGTTTATCTGACATAAAAGGAATCAAGGACATACATTAGGCATGTATCCAATTGCATATCTAAGTACAGCTGTTATATATCCATGCTGGTTGCTTTGATTGAAATTCACAACATGGAGTCATATGTGGATGTGGAGCTGTATTTAGAAAAATATGCTACTGTACTCTGTGATCTTTTGAAAGAACATTCTTCATAGGATTTAAAGGAAGGCAAGCTGTGTTTGGAAGATAGAGGCTATTCTTCAAAGTAAGTTTCTCCAAGTCCCTTTCCATAAGTATGGCTTTTTGCATTTAAAAAAGGAGTCGCTTTGAGGCAAAAATGGTTTAAGGCATGCAAGCAGAACATTAATTGCACAAGCAGAACATTAATTGTACAAGCAGAACATTAACTTCAGGTACTCTGTGTATGAGTTAATCATGATTTATATATCTGTGCATTTCAGGGTTATGTACTATTTTCAGGGAATATGGACATAGATAAGACAACATACACACATATATACATATACATACACATTTATTAATTGTGGATTAACTGGACACTAATCCTAGTTTTGACAGAAAATGTTATACTTCAATTAAATGATCAACTACATATCTATATTATCCCATCTATACAGCAAAGATATACATAGTGCAAAGCCATTTTTTAAAAAATGAAACAGTACAAAAGTATTCAGTTTTTTCTTTCTAAAAACCTATATATATATTGAAGCACATTTTATTTAATACATTTATGTGTGTATAAGAGTATAGAAAGGAAAGTGAAAGAATAGGTGAGTGGAGAAGCATGAAATATATTGTTTTCATATGGCATATACTAATTTTAGATATGCCAGTATGAGCCCTTTTTCTGTTCCTCAGAAGCTGCTATAAGATACCCAAGTTTCTATAAATGGGAGTATATGAAAGAAGCTGCTTAATTAACATGGCCTTGGTTCCAGAAATTATTTTAAATAGTTTTGTTTATCAGACTATTTGTTTATTGATTAACCAAATCAATACAGCCATCCAAACTTATGAATTTATACTGCATGCATATATCATTGTCATATAGGGCTTTCATAACTAGGAAAAAAATAGAACTTCAGATAAACTGATTATGAGCCAACAGTCTGATCTGCCTACAAAGAATGGAAATTCAGGTTTGAATGCTTCAACGATATAATTTCCAAGTTATAGAACTCCATCATTCCATTCATGCATATACTTCTATTCCTTAGCTCAAGTATCATGTCCAACTTTGGGGCTCACTCCTTAAGGCGAATTCAGAGAAACTGAAACACATTAAAAAAGGGCAATAAAGAAGACATCTTCCGGAAGATGGCGACCAGGGAGGTTGCACCGGAGAAATGCTCTCTGTAAAAGGGCTCTTTTGAGCTCTTAGGAGAGCAGTTTCCCCGAAGATTCTTTGCTGGCGATACTCCAGAGCCGAAGGTTTTTCCAGGCTGCCGAGGATTGAGGCTGCCGAGGTTCTTCCAGGCTGCTGAGGACTCAGGCGGTGGGCGAAGAGTCGGAGACCGCCGGAGCCTGGACTGCCGCAGCCGTGAGGCCGTCGACTGAAAGAGGCTGGAGCCACCCGCTACCGCCGGAGCCGCCGCCAGCCCTGTGACTGCCGCTGCCGCTTGTGCCGCCACCGGAGCCGCCGCCAGCCCCGAGACTGCTGCTGCCACTGGTGCCGCCGGAGCCGCCGCCGGAGCCGCCGCCAGCCCCGTGAGTGCCACCGGAGCCGCCGCCAGAGCTGCCGCCAGCCCCGGGATTGCCGCTGCCGCTTGTGCCGCCGGAGCCGCCGCCAGACCCGAGACCACCGCTACCGCATTAAAGGCGGCTGGAGACACCCGAAACCACTAAAGCCACCCCACCAGACCCGGGACTGCTGCTGCCGCTAACGTGAGTCGCACCGCTGCCATCACCGCCCTCCATCATCGCCCTCCCTCATTGCTACAAACTTTAAATTTCCCACCAAGGAGATAAAAGCCCAGCAACATTTACAACAACCCTAATCAGCCTATCCCCCAATCGGCAGGACTGCTGCAGGACTACTGGTGAGTTCCTAGGAGACTCCAGTCTCCCGGCCTCTACTGACTTTTTGAATCTCCCGCCATTACAGCCACCTGTAAAGAAGCTTCTTCAACCACCCTATCTCACCATTTTAAATTTCCCGCCAAATCTCACTGTTACCATAGTGACTCCCCATTACCATAGCAACTGCCAAATTGACTACCATTTAAAGTTAAAGAGACAGATATAAAATCAAAGATAATTGATTAAGTGACAGACACTTAATCATTACTAAAATAAAATAATAATAAATAAATAAAATAAAATAAAATAAAATAAAAATAAAATAAAACAAAGGAATAAGAAAGATCATCATTATGCCAGCCAGAAAATCAAACGCTGATAAAATCTTAGAATCAAGATTAACAACTATTGAACAAAACATAGATAAAAGATTACAAGCTATTGAACAAAACCTAGAAAAAAGAATTCAAAATATTGAACAAAACCTAGAAAAAAGAATTCAAAATATTGAACAAAACTTAGAAAAAAATTCTATCAGTTATTGAACAAAGTTTCACAGATTTGATAAAACAAATTTCAACACTAAAAAATGAAAACTCTAATGATCTAAATCTCTTCCAAACTCATCTATCACCACAAAATATACAACTTACAACTCAACCTAGACATCAAATTAATACAACACAACCCAAACAACAAACAACTACTAATCAACTAATCAGAGATGCAATGGAGAGAGGACAAAAAATAAATAATGCAATATTATTTGGACTTGAAAACACAAATGAACCAGATATCAATAAGATTCACAACATCATTGGAAATTATAATTCATCAACCATCTCCCCAAATGAAATAATTGCTGTCTCCAGAGATGGACCAGAATATAAAAACAGCGATGGGACAACAGCACCAAGATTTTGTAGAGTTATATGCACTAATGAGGACAGTAAACGCAAATTCATAAAGACTATAAACTCAATTGCTAAATCCAACCCTACCTACAGTAAACTTAGATCACGTCCTGACCTATCCTTTCTACAAAGGATACGCTCTCGTGAACTTCGCACAGAACTTAAAAGAAGACAAGACAATGGTGAATCCAACCTATACATCGACTACCATGCTGATTGCATAAAAAATAAAACCTGCAATCAAAAAATCACCTCCAAACCCCCCATCACCCATAACAATCAACCAGCCATCCCAGTATTCAATCAAGTACCCATCCCCCTACCTCCCATTCAACCAACCATCTTACCAGCTATCCAACCAACAGCCATCCAACCAACAATCCAACCAGTCATCCAACCAACCATCCAAACAGCCATCCAAGCAGCCATCCAAGCAGCCATCCAAGCAGCCATCCAAACAGCCACCCAACAATCCACCCAACCAGCCATCCAAACAACCATCCATCCAAACACCCAAACTACCATCCAACCATCTATACAACCATCTATTGTCCACAACCCCCAACCTACTAACACCCAAAACTAGGTATGCACGCCCCTTACCTCTTCAACACCAATCATATCAGATCTCAAATGCAAATTGATAAATGCAAGAAGCATAGTCAACAAATTACCTGAATTTATCCTCTTATTAAACAGTGGCACATTTGATATCATTTTTGTTTGCGAAACATGGCTGAATTCATCCCTTCCTGACTCCATTATCTCAAACAAAGAATATCAAGTCTATCGATCAGATCGGGAAAACCGAAGAGGTGGTGGAGTGGCTATCTTTTACAAAAAGACACTGAATCTAAAAAATATCCAAGTAGCACATAAACTCTCTTCCTGAAACCATAGTATGCGACCTATCCCTTGACACTACTCTTCGATTCTTACTATGCTACAGAGCCCCCGACTATGACATTACCCACGCAAATATGCTAACCTCAATGCTAACATGGACTACCTCTTGCCCATACCCTCTTATCTTCCTTGGTGACTTAAATCTACCTCTCATTAACTGGACAACCAATGAATGTTCAACTGACCCAATCCATACTACACTATACAACGCTGTTACAAACCTAGGTCTTGAACAACTTGTAACTAACAATACAAGACTCAACAACTGCCTTGACCTCATCTTCTGCAACAATCCAAACTCAATTTAAGGATACAAATTAAAGAACCTTTTCAAACAGTGACCACTGCATGATTGATTTTCGTCTCAATATCGTCCATACTTAAATCGTCATAACACCAGAACTCCCAACTACAACTTCAAGAAAGCCAATTACGACCTTATAAACAACGATCTTTCACTTCTGAACTGGCAAAATCTGTTTGCAACCTGCATAACCGCTGATGACCTCTATAGAATCTTCCTACTTGAAATCAATAGAGTCATTAAATTATATGTACCACGAATGACTACCATGTGCAAGAAAACAAACTACCCATATCAATAAAAAGCTTCAATCAAAAAAATCCTCTGGAAAAGAAACAAAAAAGGCTATGTTACAAACTTCAGAAACCGTTACAGAAACATATGCAACCAAATAAAAACTGAATGCACAAATTACCACACCAAGCAAGAAGAAAACCTTCTACGCACAAATTCCAATCGTGCCTTTTATAATTTTGTCAACAGTAAACTTAAAGATTCAAGATCCATCCCACCACTAAAAGATTCTAACAACAAAGAATGCAATGACGAAACAGTCAAAGCAAACCTCTTCAACATTTTCTTTGGCTCAGTTTTTGTTAACTCCGACAACACATATCCAACATTCCACAAACGAACCAGCAATGACTATGATGATTTAACTCATATAGATTTCACAGAAGACAACGTTGGTAAAGCTCTTCACAACTTAAAACCATCGCTTTCTATTGGACCTGATGGTCTATGTGCATATTTCTTAAAAAAACTTTCCATTAATATAGCTGAACCCCTAAGTATTATCTTTGATAAAGCTTTCACTACCAGTTCTCTTCCCAAACTTTGGTCACTAGCCACAGTCATCCCCATCTTCAAAAAGGAGACCCCAGCTTAGTCGAAAACTACAGACCGATCTCCCTTTGCTCGTCACCTGCAAAGTCATGGAATCTATCATCAATCAATCCATTACCTCACACTTAGAAACTAACAACCTACTCTCCAACAAACAATTTGGTTTCAGGAAAAGTTATCATGTAACTTACAACTTCTCCACTGCAAAAACATATGGACTTCAAATCTAGATCAAGGCAAATCAATAGATGCAATCTACATAGACTTCTGCAAAGCTTTTGACTCAGTAGTACACGATAAACTTCTCCTTAAACTAACATCCTATGGCATCTCAGGACCCCTCCACAAATGGATATCTGCTTTTCTGTCTAACAGACAACAAGTGGTCAAAATTGGCAATGCTTTATCAAATCCTGTTCCTGTCAAGAGTGGCGTTCCTCAAGGCAGCGTCCTTGGACCAACACTCTTTATTCTATACATTAATGATCTTTGTGACCATATCTCAAGTAATTGTGTTCTCTTTGCTGACGATGTCAAACTATTTAACACCACAGACAACACTTCTATCATTCAAAACGACCTTGACCATCTAACCGCTTGGTCTAAAAATTGGCAGCTCCAAATTTCAACCAGCAAATGCTCAGTCTTACATATAGGAAAAAAGAACTCTAAAACTAAGTACATACTAGATGGACATTACCTTACAGACGACCCCCATCCCGTTAAAGACCTTGGAGTTTTCATGTCAAATGATCTAAGTGCCAAAGCCCACTGCAACTACATAGCAAAAAAAGCTCTAAGAGTTGTAAACCTAATTTTGCGTAGCTTCTTTTCCAAAAACACCACACTACTAACCAGAGCATATAAAACATTTGCTAGACCAATTCTAGAATACAGCTCACCTGTTTGGAACCCTCACCACATCTCTGACATCAATACAATTGAACGTGTCCAGAAATATTTTACAAGAAGAGTTCTCCATTCCTCTGAAAACAACAAAATACCTTATCCCACCAGACTTGAAATCCTAGGCTTAGAAAACTTGGAACTCCGTCGCCTTCGACAAGACCTAAGTTTAACTCACAGAATCATCTATTGTAATGTCCTTCCTGTCAAAGACTACTTCAGCTTTAATTGCAATAATACAAGGGCAACCAATAGATTTAAACTTAATGTAAACCGCTTTAATCTAGATTGCAGAAAATATGACTTCTGCAACAGAATCATCAGTGCTTGGAATACTTTACCTGACTCTGTGGTCTCTTCCCATAATCCTAATAGCTTTAACCAAAAACTTTCTACTATTGACCTCACCCCATTCCTAAGAGGACCATAAGGGGCGTGCATAAGCGCACAAACGTGCCTACCGTTCCTGTCCTATTGTTTTTCTTTTCTTCTTCCTATATATGTTTATATGTGTATATACTACATAATCTTTTTGTATGATGTTGTGACAAATAAAATAAATAAGAAAAAATAAGAAATAAGACCAAAACCTAGGCTGGAAATAGAATAGAATAACAGAGTTGGAAGGGATCTTTGAGGTCTTTTAGTCCAACCCCCCTGCTCAGGCAGGAAACCCTATACCATTTCAGACAAATGGTTATCCAATCTCTTCTTAAAAATTTCCAGTGTTGGAGGATTTACAACTTCTGGAGGCAAGTTGTTCCACTGATTAATTGTTCTAACTGTCAGGAAATTCCTCCTTAGTTCTTGGTTGCTTCTCTCCTTGATTAGTTTTCAGCTGTTACGGTAGTTTTCACCCATTGTTTCTTGTCCTGCCCTCAGGTGCTTTGAAAAAGGCAAGCTCTATGAAGACAGACTAAAAGATGTAGTAACAACAAGAATGATTGTAACAACAATTTGATATTGAATCAGTTCCCAAATAGATGCTAGGCTTTCTTTCACTGGATGCATTGAAGTGGATGCTAAACAACTCTCAACCAGGGATTTTTTAATTTGAATTTCTGTCCTGAGCAGAGGGTTGGATTTGGTAGTCAAAATTGCCCTGTTTTATTTATTTATGAAATTTATCCCCCCCCTCCCCATTTTGTATCCTGTGATATTGTACAAATTGCCCTGTTGAGCCTACGATACTTTTAGAAATTATATAATTGATGTTAGAAGCTATACAAAATATAAAAAGCAGTGCTTATGGCAGTAAGTTCATTGAATTTCTGAATCCTTACAAAACTAAACATTGATCTTTAGGAATTTATTATAATAGGACTGAGCTGGCATTATAAAATTCTGTTTCTTTTTCTTAGGATCATGCTTTACTTTTCCATTGAGATGAAAAGCCCTAAACTAGGCTTTTGCTTTTGGTCAGAAGTTTCTGTGGGGAACGTTCAGTTTGGTTTGCACCAAGCACACTTACCAATCAGTGTAGCTAGCAAAATATAGTTTGATTTTTAAAAAAAACCTTGTAAGCAACAGTTAATTGGCAAAAGGAGAAAAAGAAGATAAAAGCAGAGGCACGAACAATAGGTAAAATATGAAAAGAGCAATTGCTAGCATGACAAATATATATTATTTGTATCTCTACAATCAATCTATGCCAAAATATAGAGAACTGTTCAGATCCACTGGAAACAATACTACAAATAATTAGCATGGGCAGTTCTAAAGAGAATTGTCTTTGGTTATTCCAGCTTCAATTCTTTTATGTACACAACACCAGAACAGAGACGGAAAATCAGACATTAGAATTATTGTTCAGACATCTGTACCACTATAGAATTGTTTAGTGACTATATAACCCACAATTTTAACTTAGATGTACTACATTTTTAATATATTATACTGAGGTGTTTTTTTTTGCTTAAAATAATATAATGGAACACAGTGTTTAGTTAATTGATTTTTTTTCTTGTCGTTCTGCATAGTATTGAAGCCTTCATAGACATAAAAGGAAATAATTGTAGTTTTTCAGCAAATTAATATAGACTTGATGATATATCATTTGGATCATTTATTATTTGTTTCCACATTATTTTTATTATTTGTTACTTTTAGTGTTTTTTGCTGCATCTCTAATTAAACAGTCTTAAATTATGTATGATAATATGGAATGAAATAAATAGAAATACAAAGGTTTTACAGATGACAACATTTGCAACATTACAATATATTTTGCATGTTTTACTAGTGGATATTCTTATCCATATATTAATTTGATGGGTTCATATCAGCATCTCGCCCAAAAGTCCTTTTGGCCTTCTAATCTTGGTGTATATCCTGCTTCAGACTAGTGACTTGGTAATTTTGATGCAACTATCTATCTTCCATGGGGTGCTTTATCTGATACATACTGACCAATTTTAGTGTAGACTCACAACCCCTGTGCAGGCAATTACAAGGTACAAAACTGGGTTTCAATAAACAGTTTTTGTCTGCCTGTGCAGTTGGAGGCCTTACAGGTAGAGTATTTCAGTCATTCTTGGAGGATAGATCAATCTCTCAAGATTAAAAAAAAATTGTTATAAAAAAGAGGAGATAAAATATACACTCTACATATTTTTTTAGCTGAAAAATGCATAAACACAATGTTGCAGAAGTTAATTTGTTTTTACCGGGGCCAGTTAGCAGGAAATGCATAACAAAATATAAAAAAAGATGTGAACGAAATCCTTCAGGCAGACTATACGATGTTATAAATAAATGCTGAACATCCCTTTGAAACAGGAAACTAATATGAAGAATATCAGAATATTATGATTAAAATTAATATCTACCTGACCAGAAGGTTGGAATATAAGACTGTATACATCCAAATTTCCTAATCTGTAGATAGAAATGAATTAGCTATGGTTTAGAAAAACTTAGAATGGAGAGAAAGGGAAAAAATCCTAATGCTATACCCTAGCAAAAGTTTCACCTAATTTTACAGAAAATAGAAATTTTAGAAAAGTTCTATTGTTTCATTTCCTTGGACTTCCTCAACTGTTTGGAGAAACTTCATTTTAATCAAAGACTTCTGAGGAGACATTGATTCCCCTTACCACTCACATCCAGGTTTTTTTTTTTTGAGGTTTAACTATTTTATTTTATTTTTTAAAAGAAAACAAAATAAATAGTTTTATCTTTAGCTGAAAGAGAGCCTTGTTTTCTATACTTCTATTCAGGAGCCATGCTCCACTCATAGGTGCAGCCTGACTGTCTATTAGTATTAGGATATCTGTCTGTGAATGTGAGACTTCGAACCCGCTCATTCATTATACATGCAGCATAAGAGCTGTAAGATAAAAGTTTATAATCCTATAACCAAGCCACAATAGCTACTCTCAATCTCAGGGAATAATTAAAAGAATTAGTATTTAATAATAAAAATATTAGTAATAGACATATTTTACATTTAATATTAATATATTAAAATAATAGCATTTAGTAATAATAATCCTAATTGTAAATAACAAAACAGCACCAAATGTCTTGATTTTCAATTAAAAAGCACCTCTAAAATATTTGTGTTAGGTCAGTGGTGGCTTGCCCCGGATCGGGCGAACTGGTAGCTGCGGTGGCAGGAAGCTCCGCCCACCTGCCCAGACATCTCTGCGCATGTGCAGAAGCATCATGCACACATGCGAGTGCGCACACATCCACAAGCAAACCGGTAGTGACGGGTTTTGAAACCCATTACTGGGTTAGGTCCATTTTAAAACATTATGAAATTAGCTTGAATTTTCTATGTGGCGTTTCCCTGACTCCAATAACTGCTACAATCACTTCGTTTATCAAAATACCTTTATTATTAGCATACTAGATTTGAGGGCGGGACCGGACTGCCAGAGGATAGAAAATCCACTATCTCTTTTCCTCTTTTGCCATTTTTAAAAATTCATTCAAACCTTGCAAAATAGGATAATTTTCACTTTACATATAAATGACAAATATCAATAACATCAAATTTGACAACAATGATACCAATAAAAAATGAAACCACATGGCCAAGTTCAATGGACATGATTGGTCCATATATTAAGTAGAATTAGGTAGGGGCTTCAGTTCCAAATATTAGGAACCTTGGAAACTTTAAACTGGGTGAATTTCAACTTCCAGAATTCCCCAGCTGGTTGAAGTCCACCCATCTTGAGGTTGCTAGTATGAGAAATCCCTTTTGGTTTATAGAGTTGTGTTTGCCACACAGCTTGCATATTTTAAGTTTCTCTGCTCTCTTCAGATGCAAGGAGCTTACTATCCCCTTACTGAGATTACCCCCGTAATTTTCTAAAAGTGGAATAGAGGTGTCATGTCATTTTGCCTTTTAGTCAGGTAGAAAGTCTCTAACCATGTGACTGAAACATTCTTATCTATGGTAGCCACCACCTCCCATCGGAGTTGGTTTCCTCATAATGATATTTTTTTCTGTACTGAATCATAATTAGTTGCATTTAATTTACTGCCTGTGCTTCTTTGGATTTTCCTAATTTATTTATTTTTAAGTTTTATGGGAAGAAAAATCTGTAGCCCAGCCAGATAGTGTTTATTTGGAATGGACTCAGAATGATAATCTCTAAGCACAGAAGTACTAAACTATAGAGGGAGAACCATAATTGTAACACTTCTTTTATTTCCCAGAGGAAGCAGAAAACTTGAAGATGAATTCATTTTTAAAACTTTTTATGAGGAACATTTCAAGCATCAAGCATTATATTGTTACAGCTAAATTGAGTTAAATCCCACCAAAGCAAAGCAAAGCAAAGCAAAGCAAAGCAAAGCAAAGCAAAGCAAAGCAAAGCAAAGCAAAGCAAAGCAAAGCAAAGCAAAGCAAAGCAAAGCAAAGCAAAGCAAAGCAAAGCAGAGCATTCTTTCTTTCTTTTCTTCCCTCTACCCTCCTCTTTCTCTTCTTTGGCAGCTTCACATTTTGTAATGCTTGATATATTTATTTATCCAATTTATATGGCAGCTCCTATTGGAGTCAAAGCTTCTGTTTTGAAAAACCTTCAGTCTGGCTTATTTTTTTGTCCCGATAGTGTATAATTTTTATATCTTTGCTTCTTTAGTTTTTCTTCCTCTTAAATTAACGAGAACAATAGCTGTTCTGTACTTTCTTCATCCTGAGCTTTATTTTGAAACAGAGAAGCAGAACAACGGCATACTTGGGAATAAATCCAACTGAAATCTATTTAACTTACTTTTTGTGTATCCCAAATCACTTTGACAATAGTTGCTTCCATCAAATTAAATTGTTTTGTTGCTGTCATGTAATGATTTACATTTCTAATAAGCTTTTTTTTTGTAGATTTCCTACTACCCTCATCACAGGCAACATAAGATCTGATCAGCAGACATCACATCAATTTGATCACATAAGCAGTTTTATCATCTGACATTTTATCTTTTCATGGCAGTTTGAATACATTGCAGAAATTGGTGCATAATTTTATCAAAGCAGAAGGCAACTATCATCCTTGGAAATTTATATAAACCATGATTTAGTTTTCTGCATCCAGATGTTTTCCTTTATACCTTTGTTCATCCATGCACCAAATTCTATAGAAACACAGAAAATATTACCTTCCTCTAGATTTTTTTTTGCTTTTCGGTTGAAATGATATTGAGCTACATCTTCCATTTGAGATGCAAGAATTGAATCTCAAATATGTTGAGACCTAAATTTAGGGATAACTCTAAATTTAAACATTAGACATAATCTTCTGTCTTCTGAAATGTCAGAATTTTTGAGGTATTAAAGAAGGTAGTGACTACTATTATGCAAGAAATATAAAACAAAAAATTATAATTACTATATTGCAAAATTATCCCTCAAGAAATGTCAAGTAAATTTTATACAATTTAAAACTCACTTCAATATTTATTTATTTTGACAGTATTTAGACTTTTCATTATATTTTTAAAAATTGGTTTTTATGCTATAAATTAATAAATGTAAAGGAACGTTAGTACATATGTCTTGTACAAATTAACTGATACGCTATTTGTTTATTTTTTTCAACTTTAATAGAACCCATCTCAACAAGTGGATGGATAGTGAACAGTCATAAAATAACACAAATTTCCACCATAAAACAAAAACTAAAATGCATGCAACAGCCAAGGAGAATGTTATAATTCATGATTTTTTTGTACAACCAGAAGATGGGACCTTTCCCACATTCTGGCCCCCAGACTAAGGCATATAGCCAGGTCTTTAGGGCCTTATAAAAGGTCAGCAGGGTTGGGAACATTGTAATGTGCAGATGAAGGATGTTCTACAAGGTGGATATTACATCAATTTTTTTTTGGTTAAATATCATACCATGATGAGCCAAGAAAATTAAGGTTTAAAGGTGTTAAATACATTTATTTTTTCCTCAAATAGTTTTATTAAGGTGTAAACGATAGAAGTCAGTAAAAATTGTAATAAATACAGATAGACAAAAATAGAAAAAAGAAGGATGTCAAAAAGGAAAAGGAAAAGAAGAAAGCGAAAGAAGACTGAAATAATAACTTTCTCCTTTATCCCAGAAGATAAAAACAATTTTAATAGTTTATCACTGTCTCTAAATAAAATATAATCTTTCTTGTCTCTATAGGTCATCTTTTAGACAAGAAAAACAAAATACTATGTCAATCAATCTTTATCAGCAAAAGTCCAGTAAGGGCAACAAGATATAACTATTTTCTTCATAATGCCTCTTCTTCCAATAGCTCATTTCCTAGATAAGGAAAACAAATCCAAATACTCCATCAATCTTTGTCAGTAAAAGTTCAGTAAGGGCAACCAGATATAACTATATAACAAGCCAATCTTATTAATCTTTCCTGACTTTTTAAATATATTCTTTGACCCCTTCCAAAAAAGGCCCATAGGTAATTCCTTCAGAATTTTAGCATATTCCTCTTGTATCCATAAGTAAAATTTATCCTTTTGTTTGTTACGTCTAAAAAAGTATTTCTAAATTAACAGAGTTCTTTTACATATTCAGAGAAAAAATCGGTCAGTTTCTTGATTCAATGTCTGTTCATCATCCATCAGATCCATTTGCATTTCATTTGAGACCTCCTTCATATTTATTTCATAAATATCCATTGCAGCTTGTTCTTTTTTACAACTTCATAAGAACGTGTTCTGTTAATTTTATCAGGTATCTGAACTGAGGACCCAGATTGTTGGGGGCAATTAAGTTGACTTTGTATATAATATACAAATGGATGAAGACTATTGCTTAACACATTGTAAGCTGCCCTGAGTCTTCGGAGAAGGGCGGGATATAAATTCAAATAAATAAATAAACTATAGCTAAAAGTTTAGCTGAACGGCATTCGGAAATTTGTACTAAGAATTTCTGCTCCATTTACATTACTCTCTAGCTCTTATGTCCAGTCTTCTCATCATTAAAAACAAAACAAAACAGGCTCTATTTTGTAAATGAAAATGTCCCAGTATAATGTTGCAGGATTCAATATCAGTCAGTCACCAGGACCAAAGGTTTATTCTTCTAAGCATTTGGGTTCATGTTGGAGGCCATCATCAGGGAAATTCTGCCTCTCTCCAGAATATTGCACTGGACTGTTCTAAGTTTTGCATTTATATGGTTCCTGGTTGTGTGAAGCTTTTAGTTGTTAATTAGGGTATTGATGAGCTGGCTATTAAGTTGTTAATTATTATTTCCTTGTGCTACAGTGTCCTTGGCTCCTGAGTGCCTGATAGGGTGGTGGTTAATCAAGTTCTACTTTCCCATGAGAAAGTATCTTCTAAATCATTCAAAACTAAAATTCCAAATCCCTTTGGTCCCTTAATACATTATTAACTTTTGACAATTCATGTACCAAGCATCCTTTTACTGCATAGTTCAGAAAATCATAGGTTTTAAAACCTTCAAAATCAAATTTACACTACTATTTTTTAAGGAGAGGAAAATTCACTGTAGAACTTTACCAGTCCAAAAAGGCCTTAATCTCTGCAACATGCAAAGAATAAAGAATATAATAACAAAAAGAGGGATTATGATATAAGACTTTGCTCATGTAAATATACATAAAGGCTGCTTTACATGTTGGAGCTTGATGTAAATCCAGAGTTTCAGCCAAGGACTGTAAAAATGACAATTTCTATCATCTATTCATGAGGAGTGACTATCTGGAGTCTCATAGATGATCTCATTGATCTTTCTTTGTTCCAGACAGATTTTGCAACTTGAATCCAGTATCCAGCTGCAATTCTGCAATTCAAGCTGTGGTGTTAGCTAACAGAAGCCAGCAAGGCATCTGCTTGCCATGCCACGTTGAGGGGGTAACATAAATTACATTTCAAAAGTTTGGAATTTACCTTTTGAAGGATTTTGGATGTATTGATCCCGGACTATTGCAGAAAAGTGGGTCTATATGTCTTGAAAGGATGCATATATATCATTTCCTCATATGATTAAACATTTAGTAGACCTGGGTCTCTCAGGAAACTGGAGATACATTTAGATGGTTCCATTGTTGAGATCTCCATTCTCATCTCTCTGCCCAGGGTCTGTATATTTGTTTCTATACTACAGAACTTATTTTTTTTAAAGTGAATTTTTATATTGCAAATTTATAGTTTTACTTGAATGTTGTAAATTCTGTTTAGATAGATATAAGGAAAAACATTTTAATGCAAGGGGGAAAATTTAAGCAATGTTTCAGGTATCAGATGGCTATCAAGATAACCAGATAAGGACTGTTACAGATAAGTCTTAAAGAAGCTCTAGAGTTATGTTATGTTTCTTTGCAGCCAGAGGTAGAAACTATATTCTAGCCACCTTTATGTTTAAATAAAAACATGACTCAATTGTACAGTACACTGATCTATACGTATGGGGATAACAGAAGATTTCAAATTAGTAATAATTTTACAGACACTTTCTATACCCTTTACTGTGTAACAAACAAGTTGCTATAGTTGGCATCTGTAAAGCCTTTGTTTCTAGAAAAGATTAAGACTTGCCATTGGTATTTCTGGTACCAGAAGTGCCTAGCCGCCTTGGTATTCCAGGATAGATTTATTTTTTCTTGTGAAAAATAAATTGAAGAAGATATTTGACTTTTCTGTTTTAAAATACCAATCCTTATCACCATACCTTATATAAAAAGAGCTAAGAATGAAGTCAGGTTTGACACCAACCATAAAAAATAGTTTTTGTTTATCTGCCACTTAGATAGAAAATTAATAAGAGACCCTTTAACCCCATCCCCACAAACAATTTGACAAATATGATAGGCAATGGAGATCTTTCTCCCTAGTTCTACTAAATGCATTGCCCTTTGTGATTTACAGAGAAAATATCATTATCTTCCAAAGATAGTGAATGTGCCCATGTAGAGTAAAGGAAATAGAAACAATACACTTTGAACAGCTTCATTATCTATTCTATGCAGGTCTTAAAAATAAAGTAACACAATCATTTGGTGCTATAACCCAATAGGTCAGAAAAGGAATATGTGAGATTTTTATTTAGTGCCCTCCCCTGATAAATAACAAAAGAGATCACAATGTTTTGCTCTATTACCACGTACTGTACACATGAAAATATTTGTGGATTCTGCGAAATTCAATTTTGTTTAGTTGATTATACTTACTTTATTTTATATTTCTTTCATTTTTCTCTATAATTGATAGAGGGAATGATTTATTACAGTTATCAAATACCATAGCTGTATGTTTATATGTTATTCATCTTTGTCAACAAAACAGATTAACCGATAAGACATAAGAAAAAGAAAGAAAGGAAAAAGGAATGCCAAAATGTATTTGAAGAGTTAATCCTTTTGAGGACTGGACCAAGCTGATATTTCTCCTGTTCTTCCTGGAAGTCAAGACTAGGTCTGTAGGCTTGTAGTCAAAAAATGAGACTGAACCCTATGTTAACTGGTAGATGGGATCTGAATGTTCTTCTTGGAATAAGGTGGTAAAGCAAGCTTCTTTCCTATGCTTTAAGTCATTTCAGATATCTGGACTGCTTTGTACAAAAGTGATTCCCCTCTGTTCTTGGATTTGAGGTCCATACATGTGATCAACATATTTTGATTTTTATTTGTTCATTCTTAGGTTGACTATGCGAATAAAAGCACATTCCTTGGAAATGAATGTATATAGGAATCCAATTTTTAAAAAGAGTTTTAATGTTTTTTGAAGGCTTTTCACAACACTGAATATGAGTTTAGAACAGCATCAATAAGGGAAGGAAAAAAACTTCCAAATGCTAGCAGCAAAATAGGCTGAGTGTGAAGAATTGCCTTATTAGCACACACGTGCATGCACCCCCGCCCCCACCCACACACTCAGTGCTGTTCTTTCTGCTGGATAAATACCACAAGACTTTCTCAGAGGGTGACAGTTGAGTGGCTCATTTAGCTTATTGATCTGGAGATGATTGCAATAATCATCATTGCTGGGAATTTGGAACCTTGAGGGCTCTAGGCGTCTTCTGTTGAAAGCGTATCAAGTCAACTCAACAAACATTTCTTTGTTGCATGCTAGTATAGCATGCTGTGTCTTCAAAACAGACAAACAGCTTCTACTGTGTTTTAAACAT
The DNA here is from genome assembly GCF_028640845.1 of Ahaetulla prasina. Classification (NCBI taxonomy): domain Eukaryota; kingdom Metazoa; phylum Chordata; class Lepidosauria; order Squamata; family Colubridae; genus Ahaetulla; species Ahaetulla prasina. The sequence goes on along the minus strand of NC_080544.1, from coordinate 54,013,092 downwards.
TACTAAAGCCCAGCAGGACTGGGAAGAAAATCAACATAGATTTTAATATTGAATAGAAAATATTTCAGAACTTTATATTAGTATACCATTTAAAACATAATAGTTCTCATTTCCCAGTTTTCTGTGCTTAATTGATGAGTAAATTAACTTGCCTTCCCATATAGTATATCATTTGTTTTTTGTTTATGGTTGTGAAATAGGTTTTGTTCAGCCTCAGGCAGTTCTGATACATTAAGCTTTCTACACAAATATGGCAGATAATCTGAAAATTAACATTCTCATGTAGGCTACAACAATATGGGTAGTGAGATATTTTATGCTGCCTTCCCAATTAGTTTATTTCTTTCACCATATCTCTGAGAGATGAAAGACCTTTTAGTTTTGGTTCTTCTTGGTGAATTCTCTTTTTAAATTTTAGTACTGCCATGTGTAGCAGTGCTAAAGTACACAAGCATATAAATGAGATGATGCATGCTTACTTGTGCTGATACCCATGGTACTGTAGAAAGTAGGACTGGAATTGTCTTTGTGAGCTACTTTTATAATTCCCAAAGGCTTCTGGTTGGCTATGTGAGAAAAAGAACTCTAAACTAGATTAAACTTTGGCCTGATCCAACAGAGCTCTTATTTTAGCTGAGGAAAAAAAACACCACACTGATTTGACTGAAAAATTATAACCTTATATTGTAAGAAGTAATAGTATCATGAAACATCTCCCTTTCCTTAGTATTCTTTCATTTATTTTGTTTATTCTTTAGCACATCTACTTAGGATCAAGTCAAACTGAATGCAAAAAGGATTCATTCAGATCAAACATGCATGGGATTATGTTGTTAACTAGAATATATTGTAGCTTATTCCCCATGTCAAAAAAGAGAAATCTTACAAATATTTGAACTGACCTTCAAGCAAAATATCCTTCAGCTTTTGTGAGACATCTTGTTTATTTGCTCCCTCCCTCTCTCCCTCCTTCCCTCCCTCCGTCTCCATGTGTGAGTGAGTGAATGAATGCACTGGGACTGAAGTAACAAACATTTCAAATCAGGTCACATTTCTGTACTTTTTACTTTAATATTAGCTAGAAGCACATTTTTTGCTCACTGCATTAATTTAACTGGAATCAATACAAATGAGTCTAATATGAAACTATACATTATCAATACAACAACATGCTTGTTCAACTTGGAAAAAGTATCCAATGTTTAAAATAAGATTAAGAAAATATATTTAAAAACTTTTTGGCTATTGTTTAATCCTTTTGATTAATCCTCTTGATACATCTGTTTCTATCTTATCATCAGTCCCATCATATCAGTGTAATGGAATATCAGCTTCAGTAGTAGATGTGACCTTTTTCATATTCCAGAACTGTATATTCTTCTTAGAATATCAATAACATGGATTAACATGTTAGTTAAACAACATGATTAACTAACATACCTCAAGGTATGAAGAGTCCAAATAAAGCTTTCAGTTTACTGCTTATCCATACCTTGCTTAAAGATAGAGAGACTGTAAAGATTACTTAATGAATAAAAAATATGGATGAAGAATTTTCAGGGATTCATCAATATTCATTGCAAGAATGTAAACATTTTTAATGTTTTCTATTCAAAACCAGGTGTTTGGTAGAATTTAAAAGGCAATAATGATTTAGTTTGAAAATGGTTGGAAATGTTTACTTATTTGATTAGAAAAAACATATTTATATATTCATTCTTTAATACAATGTAGGTATTGCATTGGGCTTAGATATCAGCACATACCATATATTGGCCCCCATCCTCACATAGATATGCAACGTTCCTTCTTGCTTCAAACATTCTACTATCATCCCAGTGCCGAAGTAGCCCACCATCAAGAAACTAAACGACTACAGATCAGTTGCTCTAATATCTGTAGTTACGAAAACTTTTGAAAGGCTAGTGCTGTCTCACTTGAAAACCATCATGGATCCACTGTTAAACCCCCTGCAATTTGCATACCGAGCAAATAGATCAACAGATGATGCTGTTAATAGGAGTCTGCACTACATCCTACAACATCTTGAATCTCCAAGGGTCCTCTTTGTAGACTTTACTTCAGCATTCAATACCATCATTCCAGACATTCTTCTAACTTAGCTAAACCATCTAGTGGTATCTGAACACACTTGTAAATGGATCATAAGCTCCCTAACAGACAGGAAGCAGCAGGTGAAGCTAAACAGAATCACATCAAATACCTGTAAAATTAGCACAGAGGCCCCATAAGGCTGTGTGCTCTCCCCACTTCTCTCTCTCTCTGTATACCAATTACTGCATCTCAAATGATCCATCTGTTAAACTACTGGAGTTCGCAGATGATACAACAGTGATCGGTCTCATTCGAGACAATGATGAATCCACATACAGACAGGAGGTTGAGCAACTAGCCTTGTGGTGCAACCAGAACAATCTGGAACTTAACACATTCAAAACCGTAGAAATGGTTTTGGACTTTAGGCGAAATCCTCCCGTACTACCACCCCTTATAATACTAGACAACACAGTATCAACAGTAGAGACCTTCAAATTTTTAGGTTCTACCATATCTCAAGACCTAAAATGGACAGCTAACATCAAAAATGTCATCAAAAAAGCACAACAAAGAATGTTCTTTCTGTGCCAAATCAGAAAGGTGCTGCTGATCCAGTTCTACAGAGGAATTATTGAGTCTGTCATCTGCACAGACAAAATTTGTCACGTAATCTGCAAGTCATACACTGCAAAAACATCTGGACCTCTCAACTTGACCAGGGCAAAGCAATAAATGCAATTTACACTGACTTCTGTAAAGCCTTTGATTCAGTTGTGCACAGCAAACTACTTCTGAAACTTAAATCTTATGGCATTTCTGGACTCTTACATAATTGGATAGCTGTGTTCCTGTCAAACAGGCAACAAGTGGTCAAAATAGGCAGTGCCCTACCAAATCCTGCACCTGTCAACAGCGGTGTTCCCCAAGGCAGGTCCTGCACATTGGCAGTAGAAATAAGAACTTCAAATATTTGCTGGCTGGTAATGATCTAAAAGTTGATCTAAAACCACACTCTGTCAAGGACCTAGGAGTACTCATTTCTAAAGATCTAAGTCTCAGAGCTCACTGTAACATCATTGCAAAAAAGGCTTTAAGAATTGTAAATCTTATTTTATGAAGTTTTATCTCTGGTAACTCTGTACTCCAAACTAGGGCATATAAAACCTTTGCCAGACCTATACTTGTTTACTGTTCACCTGCTTGGAACCCTCATTGTATTTCAGACATCATTATATTAGAGAGGGTCCAGAGATATTTTACTAGGAGAGTTCTCAAATCTTCTGCTCGAAATAAAATTCCCTATACCACCAGACTTGAAATCTTAGGTCTAGAAAGCCTTGAACTATGTCATCTACGTTTCAACCTATGCTTAGTTCATAAGATTATTTACCAAAATGTTCTACCTGTAAATGAATACTTTAATTTCAACCATAATAGTACAAGGGCCATCAATGGATTTAAACTCAATGTAATTCGCTTCAATCTTAATTGTAGGAAATATGACTTAGAGTAGAGTAGTAAATGTCTGGAACAATCTACCTGATCCTATTGTTAGTCTCTCTAATCCCCATACCTTTTACTGTAAATTGTCTACCGTGGACCTTTCATGTTTCTTAAGTGGTCCCTAAGGGGGCATGCATAAATGCACCAGCGTGCCTACCATCCCTGTCTTACTGTTCCCAATTATATGTAATCGTTCTATGTGTTTATGGCTATGTTTTGCCAATTTATATCCTTTTTTTCTTGGTGCAATTTTTTTTTCATGTGTCCATGTCTGTGTCTACTCTGTTACTTGTTTTCTTGTATTGTGTTCACAAATAAATAAATATATAAAAATGTGGAAAAGTAGATTTTACAACTAATATTCTATTTAAATAAGGGCAAAAACTGGAAGAAAGGAGGGATGGAAAATGAAGCTTCCTGAATAAGCAATACAATTGATTATTCTTGTACTATATTCTTTGTACTATATTAAATTTGTACTATAACAGAGTCGTATATGTCATATGGGCAGCTATATAAATTTGCTAAATAAAAACACAGCAGTTAGTGACTCTATTAATTACTCTGCTTAAGGTCTATTCTAATGTTTTACATCAATCTTTCTTCATCCTTTTAGTTTAGTGTGGATCAGATCATTATGACTGGAGATTTTAATCCTTAAAATTTTATTTTTATTAGGCTGAAATACTGTTCTTGCTAAATTTACAAATTTAAATTTGTACATAGAATAAGGTAGAATCTTATATGCTGGGGTTTAATTTGCTTTATATGTCTTACTAGGAATATGGAAAGAAAAGTTGCATGATGCCAAATTGGCTCTGAGATCAAGTAAAGTAAACAATAAAGAAGTAAGTAATAGAGAAAGGAAGAAATAACATTTACTGCGGCTGACCCATGGTCCTATTTCTATTAGTACTTCAGAGCCAATGCTTTCATTAAATAATGTTATGGCTTTATTTCAGGGCTCTAATGATAGCTGAAAGAAAATAAAAATGACAAATGACTTTGAATAAGTCTTACAATTACTTCCTGCAGCACTGTTAGTCTTGAACTTGGGTGATTTCTAAGCAAGAAGCAATGTCAGTTGATCTATTCACATTTTCTTAAAAAAAACATAAGAACCACCCATACCATAACAGGAAGCTCCCCATGCTGGTGCCTTCCAGGTAGGAAATTCACTCCAATAAATGTTTTATTTTCAACAAATATATCACGTTTACATAATTGATGCTGAATTGAATCTTGTTGTTTTTAAAAGATGAAATGTGTTCAAATTCATGTGTAATCAAATAGCTAGAAGTCCAGGAACAGTTTTCTTTTAATGGCTCTAGATAATGTGGCCATGATGGATTTTCAGGCAGCAAAATGATTCATCCAACTCACAATTACAGTAACAAGCTTTGGAACATGCTACATCATTCACAGTGATGGGAATGTAATACCATGTGGTTTTGTTGAAGTATTGCTTTTTTCCCTTTGCAGTTGTCTACCCAGCAGAAGTGCAATGGATTCTCATTTTGGAACCCCCAAATATATTTCTATATGTCTGCTATTAAAGCTGACTTTTTTACTCAAGTTAGGGCAGAGTTTTATTCTTCTGCATACCTGTTTCTCACCCGTTGCAATACAGAAATTGGTTTGAAAAGTTTTTTGGCATATTTGAAAAAAGAGACAGCTAAAATGCCTTATTTTTATTATACAAAAGAAAAGGGAGAAAAAGCAAGACAATTTGTTGATTCTTTAGTTCTTACATGGGGGCATGATGGCTCAGTGGTTAAAGATGCCGAGCTTGTCAGCTGGAAAGCTGTCATTCTGGTTTCAAGACCTGAGAGCCGCATGATGGGGTGACTTCCTGTTCCTGTTCCAGCTCTTGCCCACCTAGCAGTTTGAAAGCATGCAAATGCAAGTAGATTAATAGGTACCACTCTGTCTCTATTCATGAAAAGTAATTTGGACCTACATGCATTGCAACCCTTCATGCATTGCAACCCTTCATGCATTGCAATTAATGCTTATGTCTAATTCTGGTTGAAAAATCTAACATGAGATGCAGCTCACATAGATGAGCTCACTGTTTATTTTTTCTATTACATCCTCCAAAGACAATTTTTGCCAATTGAACATTGAAGATTGTCTTAAAGAGTTTTCTTCACCAGCCATTAGCAAGATCACAAATATTTTTCAGGGCACCCAGTGACTCACTCACCCATTACATGGCTGAATGGTGGAAAAGAGTGGGCTGAACTCAATCAACCATGCTGAACAGGCAGCAAATTGAAAATGTTGGTGATCTTTTTGAACTATAGATTCTTCACCTTTCTTCTTATGCCCACTTTAATCATAAACTTGGTTGAAATTTTCAAGAATCTTGAAACAATATTTCTAGGAACAAAATCTTTTTTTCCTTTCTTCTGACATTTGATCCTGTGTAATAAACTTCGTGCCTTCTAATAACTCCCTATTTGAGTTCATAGCTGCAGTTGCACATATAGATTTTCCACATTATGAGAATTTTTTTTGTCATTAATGGATTTCAGATACCCAGAGAGGAATTATTATCTTGTTCAGTCAATTACTGTTCTATTTATACTATTTTTTCAGACTTTATTATGGTATAGAGATCACCTCTGCATCCCTAGTCAATGATCACTGAGTTGTATTTATTTATTTAATGTTAATATACCAGCATATTTCATTCTGACTCTCAGTTTTGATATAAAGCTGTTCTATTGTGTAAACCTATAACACAAATAATGTTGCAGAGGCAAATTCTTGCAAATGGCCAAGCTATCAGTTGAATTCTCTGTTATTGTTCAGCACCACACCATTTATTCATGGCATTCCTGATCATATGAAGAGCACTATGCAGATAAGCATTTTCTTTATTCAACCTCTTTATTCAACCTAATTTATTTTTTAAAATAATTTTTTAAAATAATTTTTTAAAATAAATTAGGTGAGTACAATAACTAAGGAAAGATTCTTTCACTCATACGTTTACCACCTACCTGAATTACTGTGCTGTGTCCTGCGTGCAGCTAACTTTGAAAACACTTGGAAATGGTAATTGGTCTAGAATTTGACAAATTGAAAATGCTATGATCATGTAACACCTATCCCAGTGATGGATAACCTTTTTGCTGTTGGGTGCCAAAAGCGGGGGAGCGCGGGGGGTTGTGCATGTGCATGTCACACCCATAATGCAATGCTCCCTGCATGTCCTGCCTCTGGGCATGTCCCATATATTCCAACCCCCTCACATGCCTGTATGAACCCCATGCTCCCTCTGCTCCCCCCATACATGCGTGCATGACCCCCCACACTCCCCCATACACATACATGCGTGACCCCCCCATGCCTGTTTTGGGCCTGACAAGCTTCCCTGAAGCCTCCTGGGACAAAAATGGGCTATGGGGGCTGTGTCACACCCCCATGGCCCATTTGGCATGGGGGACCCACTGCTCCCCCAACCTCCCCCCCCCCACCCCGCATGCATGCAAGACCCCCTTCTGCCTCCATGCATGCACACAAAATCCCTTGCACATGTGCGCGCGTCTACCAAATGTGCCCCGCCCCAGAGACCCAAAAATCAGCTGCCCGGTGGCAGGTGTGCACTCATGTGCGGTGGAGCTGAGCTGGGCAATGGCTCGCGTGCCTGCAGAAATCATCACAGACTTAGCCTATGGTTGCTGTGTAGGCTACTAGTAGGCTTCCATGTATAATTCAAAGAGCAGTTTTATGCTATAAAGTCCTATATTCTTACTGAGTTTATTACTTTTCAAACCATATTATAAAATTGATCCCATTTTAAACTTCTATTACAACAAAGTTTGAGGGCAGAGCTTAGATCGTGATGGAGTAGCAGCTTCCCTGCTGAGATTCTTGTGATATTTTATTTCTTCTATCCATTTTTATAAACAGCCTAGCTAACAACTAATTTTGTCTAGAAACTTTTTATATATATATAAAAATTACATATGAGCCAAATTTTTCTCATGATTTCCAGTCCCAACCAAATTTACCCAAAAGCTGAGGTGGAATTTTGGTTGTGTCTATGCACCAGCTCTGGTTTGCTTTTCTTTCACAGCTTTAAACCTAATTAAATGTGCTTAGTTTGAAACATCACTGAAAACAAGCTGCTACCTCTCAAGAGCTTATCTCGGCACCCACATCCTACTAAATTAATCTTTTCTATTGCTTTTTGCTCCACTGTCAACTTTTTGTGCTTGTATACTCACTAAATGAGATGTTTATATGCAACACTCTTCAGTTGGTTTTAAGCAGATGTAAACACTCTGTGACATTCTTTCTCTTTTTTGAAAAATATACTTTGCCAATTTAGCATCTCCATAGGATGAGAAAGGTTGGAAATAGCTGGAATGATTAATGACATAATCTGAAACTTGTTTTTACATTTATATTTGCAGATCATACTGCCATACTGCCATAGTGTTTACAGTGACTAAGTTAATGAGGTATTAGACAGGTACTGCTTCTAAAAGGTTCTAAAAGGTTATTGCATACCATGAACATTTGAAAGCAGGAACAACCTTTGCAAACTTCCTTTCTGTGGAAGCTACAGGTACAAAGGAACATTGGAATATGTTTTAGTTACCTTCTGTGAGGACCAAAGTAAGTCATCTGAATGAAATGGCTTACCAGCATTAGCTCTAACAGGATACTATCGATCTTATTATAGATTTTGAAGAACTTTACAAGAACAACTGGTAGAGCAGAGGTGTTCACTGGTTTTAAAAAGAAGTTGAATACATCTAAAGTGAGCAAAGCTGATATTTGTATCTAGTTTATTTTGGCATTCTACATGCCTAACTAGGTGGCTCAGTGGCTAAGATACTGAGCCTGTTGATCAGAAAGGTTGACAGTTCAGCGGTTCGAATTCCTAGTACAGGTCTCCTGTGTGAGCAGGGGGTTGGACTAGATGACCTCCAAGGTCCCTTCCAAATCTGATACTGTTACTGTTAGCCTACTGTTGTTATCAGTTGGAATTGGCTTAGAAAAGTAGGAAAGTTTCTTCTGAAATGTGGGAGTTGGTCATTGCTTTTTGGAGGGGGTTAGCAATGATTGACAGTCAAATTTACTTCCACATCCATCATAACCAGACATGTAACCAAGCTGGGAGAATGTTCTTAGGACCTTTGTTCTGCTTCTTAACCCATTTGAATTGAATTCATAGTCTTTCTGGAAGAAAGAACCAGACCCCACCCCCTTTTTTTTCATTTCTAATATTTTAATATTATGGTGTTGGCACAGACTTCCAGAAAGATTATGGATTCAAGGCTTATGGCAGGGTCACTTGTACATTATACTATATATTAGTTTGGAAACAAAATAATATATTGCATGTGTCTCCCAAAGGGCTTGCTGAGGCTTCCAAACTGCTGCTGGGAGACTAAAATGGGCACACTGATATGTTCAAAAGGATCATTGCTAAAGATCTTAAACCTTCCATTTTAAGGTTTCTGCAGATTTAATATAAACTTTGAGATAATTCACAATAGAAAAGATTGTAAAATGATCCACACAATCTTTCTAGATAAAGGAGCTACTTTAAACCAGCATTGAAAATGATCACATAACCTACCTTTTTCTTCATATTATGTTGGTATAATTGGTAAAGGAAAAGAAATAGCTCCATTACCAAAGCTGGTGACTATCTCAGTAATTTTAATTCATTCTCATATAAATATTAGAAAATTAGAAAATTAAATATCCAGAGGTTGGAGTAAATTTTTTAAAGTTTCAGGAGAAGGGAACTTATCTGTGACGAGAATCTTCACTTCCTGTTACATCCTCCTCTTTTTCTTCAAATTTCTTTTCATTGTTTTTTTTAATACTGGAAAGCAGCAGCAACAGCATCCACAATTATTCCATTGAAAACCAATCAGAATTTTTTTTCAGGATTCTACACCCTAATGTATCATCTTTCCAAACATGGTGGGATGAAAAAAAAAAGGCTCCTATTTCTGTAAATGACCACCTGCCACTTAGAACCAAGTCAGAGAAACATAAAGTTGTTAATTAAACCAATGGAAGAGCAAGAAATAGAAGTGCCAGATTTAAACTATTGTAGGTATATGAAGCGGCCACACCATGTGGATATTATATAATAAATTACATTCGGTGGCTCATTCTAATGTAGAATGCAGACTCTAGTCATACCATGCTGAATATCTGGTTAGTTGCTATTTAGTGAGAGCCAGGAAGGCCATTCATGTTTTCAAAAAACATCAGATGAGTTCTGGAAAATTTAAAGAATTGTGTGTGTATGTTTTTTGACATTTTGTTTGGTCCTAATAAAGGCATTATCAATCATGAATATTATAATGTAGCATTTTTTCTCCAGAGATTTATGATGAGATTATAAAGCTATAAATTAAGAAGGCACCAACTGCCTCTTTGCTCAACTTTTCAAAATGAATAGGGATTTCTAAAAGATTGTACAATGGAGGTAATGATTGAGTGAGTAAATAAGAACTTCTTCCACTCTTTCACATAATATTAAATCTCTGTAGGATGAGTGGATGAAAATGGAAGTCACAATTATTTCTGAAGACTGGGTAAAATTTGGTAAAAATTACTTTAACCAATATTCTTTTTAAGGCAGACATTCTTGCTTTTGTTTCTTCTCTCTTTCTACCTGTATTGTAAGACAATGTGTTTACCACTAACTCTTAGCCACAATCCTTATCTTTAAAGCTATCTCTGACTTTCTAAGAACAGCTTGGTGTAGTGATAAAGACACAAGGCTAGAAAGTGAGAGAGCACAAATTCTAGTCCTGCCTTAAAGCCCAAAATCCATCTGGAGGACATTAGGCCAGTCATTCTCCTTCAGCCAAATTAAAAAGACAATGGCAAATCACTTCTAAAAAGCCAAGAAAAGTGCAGGAATTTGTCCCCAGGACTCAGAAATAGACTCAAAGGCACAGACACACGAACAGCTTTATTCTTTTCTATCCCTCTATTTCTTTTTTTTTTTTACTCAAAAAGTTTTACCAAAAAAATAATAATCCCCCCCCTTTCCCCCCAACCCCCTTCCCTTCACTAATACCCTCCCCCCTCCCCCCTGACTTCCCGGAACAAGCACAAGGTATAGTTAAAAATAAAACAAACATATGCTAAGAAAATTTTTCCCCAATATTTTCCCCAATATTCCCCAATTTTCCCTCTCTAGCTCTGACTTCCTCCTAACATAACCAAAATCCTTCAAAAAAAAATAATAAAAAAAATTAACAATTAACAGTAATAAAATATATAAATCAATAGAACAAATTAATCCTAAAGTATTTAAAACCAGCTAAAGCATAAAAATCCAATCCAATTCAGAGAATATCTCCCTTATAGCTTCTATAACCATATAATTTCCCCCCCAGGTCTTTCTTACATAAGATCTTTCGAGAATATTCTATTTAAAATTCAGTGCAACACATTATAAAATTTCAATACAGAAAATTACAATATCTATTCAACTTTAGTCCTTCCTCGTCTAAATCCAGTATAGATCCAAATATCTAGTCTTTTATGATAGATATAAAACATATAATCAACCCATTTCTTCCAGATCTTCCTCACATATTGAACATATTTTTGTCTGTTAATATTTCAAAAAAACCTTGTTTCAAGGATAATACTTTTGTCTCTTGCCATTTTTTTTTGATGATTAATCTCTGTCTTTCCTTCATTACTCCTTTTGAAAAGTCAGTCACAGTATTTCCTAGTAGTTCCTTATGTCCAAGAATCCACAAATTACTGCCGTATATTCCATCAGTCCAAAAAGAGAACTCTTGGAAAGCATTAACCCTGTGAGTTTTTTCGGTTCGGGAGACAGCCTCCTGTAGCACAAATTCAGGCATTTTATCCAAACTATTTAAAGAAAACTTCTTTACATCAACTTGTTTATTCACGATCATATCTTCATATTTATCCACTTTTGTTTGTATCTCCTCCATTCCATTTTCCAAGTCCTGATGCACTGGTTAATTTCCTCCAAGCTCTCATCCAAAACGTCCCCATTTTTTATCAATTCGTATTTTTGAATAATTAAATACATTCTTTCTGTGTAATCTTGTATAAAATCACGAATCCATTCTTCTGAAAGAACCTTCATGACAAAGTTCCTGCTGAGAATCCCCTTGTGAAATACTTAAACAACGTAATATAATCCAACAATCCACAGTCCAACACAATAAGATAAAATCTCCATTCAGTTTCGATTCCGCAGCAAGGCTCCCTTTCATTTATCGCTCTGCTTTCAGTTGCTCTCAAATGCCATTTTAAACAATTAAAAGAAGGGGGGGGGAATTCTCTTTTTAAAAAAGGTGGAAGTCAGGAAATCAAAAATACTTGCAAACCAATAATTGTTCACTCATGCTTCTTCCGTCTGCTTATAGAAATCTACAAAAAGAAATCAATTGTTAGCAGAAGTGGACACCTTCCTCTTTTCCTGCTTTTGCAGGAGTGCAGTGAATACTGGAGATTAAGGGAGGATTCAATGGGATTCGACCTTTCGGGACTTTGCATAACAAAAACAAAGCCCCTAGGGGAATCTACCACTCTCCCCCCCCTGCTCTTTCTCTCTCTTTCAACCAGAGAGGGAAATTGAAGCCGGGAACAGCTGTTCGTTGCTGTTTTCACCGGCTTTTACCATATCCAGTGCGGAGTGCCATAAATTAGCACCCAGCGAGAAAGGTGGTGCCACCCGGAAGTCTATCCCTCTATTTCTTTAGTTCTTTATTTTTCCCATTTAGGCTCTTTAATCTGTCCTAGACAGTTTGCCGAGACACAAATGATAAAATATTTTGCATTTTTACAACAAGGGGGAAAAAAACACCAAGAAAAAGCCTACAGAAATGTATAAGGAAGTTAAATTTTGTACATGGGTAAAACATTATAAATTCAGAGGGGGAAATACATGGACACAGGGTCAACTCCCACATTTCCTGTTGCTTTTTAAAAAGTTCTTATGTGCGGCCAGGCAGTTGATTGGCTGTTTCTTTATGGAGGGGAGCCCTTGGAGAAGCTCTTGGGGACTTCTTTAGTTCTTTTAATACTTTCCTACAACTTATTTATTCAGGATGTTTTAATTTCTTAATATCATCCTTTTACTGAAAGAATAGGCAACCCTTTGGGAATAGTACAGAACATTTATCGTGGACCAGTAGTGGGTTGCTACCGGTAATTTCAGCTAGTTCGGAGAACTGCTAGTAATTGCTGGCTGGCCATGCCCCCGAACCGGTTCCGCTCACTTACCTCACCCGTCCGACGCTTGCTCGCCATGCCTCCCTTCACCCACTTACACTGTGTGGGTCCACCGCATGCCCAGCTGAGCCGCGCAATGATCAGAGATTTTTTTTTACTTTTAAAAGCATTTTTTCTTTGGCTGAAAAAATGCTTTTAAAAATAAAAAAAAAGCCTCTGATGATCACGCGGCTCAGCTGGGATCGTCTGAACCCTTTAAAAGCATTTTTTCTACAACCTCTTTGGCTGAAGAGGCTGTACAAAAAAAAAAGTGCTTTTAAAGGGTTCTGGCGATCAGGCAACTCAGCTGGGATCCCCAGAACCCTTTAAAAGCATTTTTTCTACAGCCTCTTCACCGAAGAAGCTGTAAAAATGCTTTTAAAAGGCTCCTCTGGCGATCCCAGCTGAGTTGCCTGATTACCAGAGGCTTTTAAAATCATTTTTTTACAACCTTTTTGGCCGAAGATGTTGTAGAAAGAATGCTTTTAAAAGTAAAAAAAAAAACAAGGTTGGCCATGCCCACCCACTCACATTACCACCCCCCCCAAGCCACGCCCACAGAACTGGCAGTAACAAATTTTACATTTCACCCCTGTTGGAGACCCCTGACCTAGACCACTTTAGGAGCAAAGTGGTGGGTTTTTCTGCCTTTTCAGGAGGAAGGGGAGGAGGAGGAGGAGAGAGAGAGAGAGAGAGAGAGAGAGAGAGAGAGAGAGAGAGAGAGAGAGAGAGAGAGAGAGAAATAGAAAAAGAGAGAAAGAAAGAGAGAAAGAGAGAGAAAAAAGGAAAGAACAGGGGGAGAGAAAAGAGACAGAAAGAGACAAAGAGAGAGAAACAAAGAGAAAGAAAAGAAAGAAAGAAAATAAGAAAGAAAGAAAAGAGGAAGAGGAAGAGAGAAAGAAAGAAAGAAAGAAAGAAAGAAAGAAAGTGGAAGGGAGAGAGAGAAAAGAGAGGGAGAAAAAGAAAGAAGAAAGAGAAAGGAAGAGGAAGGAAGGGGAAAGAGAGAGAGAGAGAGAGAGTAGAGGAAGGAAGGACCACAAACCCTGGCACTAGACGTGGCTTCAGAAGACGCTTTGAAACAGGACAGCAATCTAGAGCTGGAAGGTACCTTAGAGGCTATCTAGTCCAATCCCCTGCTCCAGCAGGAAACCTTACATCATCTGGATTATTTTGGCGCCTCTAACAGAGAGGAAAATTGCTAGAAAGGAGAAGTAATTTACTAGGACAAGGCTGCCATGCAGAGGAAGGCAGAGATAGTCCTTGACTTATGACCAGAATTGAGTCCAAAATTTTGGCTGCTAAGCAAGAGCGTTGTTAAGTGAGTTTCACCACATTTTACTCAATCCATGATCTATCCTGACTCTAATAGTCATGTGCAAGTTAGGGAAGAACATCTGTAGGTGTGTGTAATATTCTAAATGTACAGAAGTTATAGTTAAATATGTGGCAGAAAGTGAACTCTGGGTGTGTTTTTCCAAATGTAGTAAGTGAGGTTGAATGTGTATAGTTTTAGAAGAGGTGTGTGTGTGTGTGTGTGTGTGTGTGTACAGTATATATAGTAGATAATGTATCTTTTTATTTGCCTATACACACTATACTATGTAATATTTATGTACACATATGGCATATATACATAGGATTAAATAGTATATCTTGGATGTTCAGTAGTAGTAAATAAATAGACAGGGAAATTGTATCTCATTGAGACCTTTGAGGCGATGAGAGGCCAGGCACCCTAACCCTAAGCTTTGACGTGAGTGACATCAAGTTGGCCATATTCACCCAGTCACATGACCACCCAGTCACACCCACCCACATGACCACCAAGCCACACCCACCAAATAAGCCATACCCACAGAACTGGTAGTAAAAATTTTTAGAACCCACCCCTGTCGTGGACGCTATCAAAATGGCTGTCACTGAAGTCCTATGTATAGCCAATTACAAAAGATCCATTTACCCAGAAGCAAACTGGTTTGATTATTCTCTGACTTATTATCCTATTAAAATACTTTGAAGTAGCTTCATATTTTCCTTTTTAATTGAAAAATCATAGTCAAGGTAAGTATAGAGGCTGACTGTTGCCAGAGAAGTTGTCTATGAGCCCATTGGTGCCTAACGGATCTTGTCATTGTAGCAGAACTAAATCAAATTGAAACTGATTTAGTGAAAGTGCATCTAGTTGTTTCTCCTTTCTCCTGCTGTTTTCCAGGTCAGATTTTAAACTATAAGCTGTTTATAATAAAATAGTCTGAAAACTTCATATTCAGGAATGATGCTGCACTTGTACAAAATAGTAGCAGCAGAAGGGAGGGTGTTCCATCATTTATTACATAAAAATAAATATATGGATGGGCCTCTTTATGACATGTGATAAATAGCAACTTGTAGTCAAGGAGATAAAAATCTGGACCACTTTAGAATTAATTGTGTCATGTGTGCCCCTGATGATTCACTTTGCATTTCATTTACATTCCATCCATAATTTAGCAATTTTTATCTTTGCCACATAAATTCTTCTGACTCAAACAATAATTTGTTCTCAAAGCCAGTTTGCTATGGGTCCATCATGTTAATGCTTCAGATTGCCACAGAAAATGTTGCTGCATTGAAATAAATAAACAAACAATGGCCAGCCATTCATCAAAGTGATACAAAAAAAGTTAAATCTTTCATTATGCTTAGTGCTGCTGTAAACAGCTGTGCAGTTAATTGAAAAGTACAGATCCTGGGGGATGCTGATGTCCTATCTGCTTTAAGAAGGGTAAAAAATCAGTAAAAACATCTGCTGAATATCTGCTGAATTAAAATTGATCTACTGGAAAATGCCCCCTCGTGAGTTGTGAGCAAACATCGATTTGGCAAGATACACATCCTCTTCCTGGTGGGATAGCCTTGAATATTGCAGAGCTGACATTCATTCATTCATTCATTCATTTATCAAACATGTACAAGATAGCAGTTATAGGTATAAACATAAACAAAAACAAAGAAAGTAAATAGGGATAAATGGAGACAGTAGAATAGGGATGGTAGGCATGCTGGTGCACTTATGCATGCCCTCTTTATGGATATCAGAGGAATGGGGTGAGGTCCACAGTAGACAGTTTGAGGTTGAAGCTGTGGGAGTTTGAGGCTGTAACAACAGAGTCGGGTAGAGCATTCCAGGTGTTGACCTTTCTGTTGCTGAAGTCTTATTTTCTGCAATTGAGTTTGGAGCGGTTTACCTTGAGTTTATATCAATTGTTTGCCTGTGTATTATTATGGTTGAAGCTGAAGAAGTCATTGACAGGTAAGACATTGTAGCAGATAATTTTGTGTACTATGCTTAGATTGGATCACAGATGGCACAGTTCCAGATTGTCCAAGCCCAGAATTTCAAGTCTGGTGGTATAAGGGATTCTGTTGTGAGTAGAGGAGTGGAGTACTCTTCTCGTGAAATACCTCTGGACCCGCTCAATCGTGTTAATGTCTGATATACAGTGTGGATTCCAGGTGGATGAGCTGTATTCAAGAATTGGTCTGGCAAAGGTTTTGTATGCCCTAGTTAGCAGTACAATGTTACTGAAGAAGAAGTTTCGTAAGATAATGTTAATAATTCTGAATGCCTTTTTGGCAATGCTGTTACAGTGATCTCTGGGGCTTAGATCATTTTGAAATGAGTACACCTAGGTCCTTGACAAAGTGAGGGTCGTCTACGAGATCATTTCTGCCCAACTTGTATTTGGTATTCTGATTTTTTTTGCCAATGTGCAGGACAGAGCATTTATTAGTTGAGATTTGGAGTTGCCAAATACACGACCATTCTGACATATAGTCAATGTCACTTTACAGGGCAGCAACATTGTTAGTGGTTTTAAATAATTTTACTTCATCAGCGAAGACAACATAGCTGCTTTTAATATGATCACATAGGTCATTAATGTAAAGCAGAAAGAATGTGGGTCCTAAAACACTGCCTTGAGGGACACTGCTGTTAACAGGTGGTGGATTTAATTGGGCCCTCCCTATTTTGACTATTTGTTGCCTGTTGGACAGGAACATGGCTATCTACTTGTGCAGGGATCTGTAGATGCCGTAAGATCTTAATTTAAGAAGTAGTTTGTCATGCACCACTGAGTCAAAGGTTTTACAGAAGTCTATGTAAATTGCATCTATTGCTTTTGCCTGGTCAAGATGTGTGGTCCAAATGTTTCTACGGGACATTTTTTTCTAAAACCAAACTGCTTGTTAGATAGCAGGTTGTTTGTCTCTAAGTGGAAGGTGATGGATTGGTTTATAATTGATTCCATAACTTTACAGGTGACGCAACACAATGAGATTGGTCTGTAATTATCTACTAGATTAGGGTCTCCCTTTTTAAAGATAGGTATAACCATGGCTAATGACTATAGGTTGGGCAAGGAACTGGTTCTGAAGGATTCCTCACAGATTGTGCATAGAGGTTCAGCTAGGGCAGTGGCAAGCTTTTTTAAGAAGTAGGCACATAATCCATCAGGACCAATAGACAGAGATGGCTTTAGGTTACATAGTGCCATTTCAACATTATCTGCTGTAAAATCAACATGTAGCAAATTGTTACAATTTGTTATAGTACAAATAGGAAATGAAGGACAGCAGCCATTGCTGTCGGCAAAGACTGAACTGAAGAACATATTGAGGAAGTTGGCCTTAGCAGCTTCATCATTACAATTTTCCCCATTAGGCCCTTTTAGGGTGTGATAGTTTTCGAGTCATTAAGTTTGGCATTTATGAAATTATAGAAGGCTCGGAATGAGTTCGAATTTAGCAGCTATTCCTGCTGTTTGCAATGGTGATTGGTACATTTGGCCTTTATCTGGCAGCATAAGGCTTTGTAGCAATTTTTAAAGTTGGCTACATAGCCAGTTTTGCTTTCTCACCAAAGACATTTTTGGGGGGATTGTAACTTTCTTATTTATTATTTACATAATAAATGATATATAAACATCTCTGTCATAAAGATTTTTGATGAACTCAGCTAGTTTTAAATGTATCTTATGTCATTATCAGTGGGACTCTCCCTAAATCAACTTGTTTGACCATAACGTAATCCAGTGTGCAAGGTATTCACCATGCAGCAAAACAGTCAAATTATTACTTTTAAAATTATTGTCGGTTGCCCTGATTACTTGATTCTATGGATAAAAATTAAGTAATAAAGTTAATATACATTTCCCAAGTATTGATACATGTGACTGAAGCTTTGCCTTTCATCACTTTTGAAAATGATTGTGCTGGATTTCCACATACCTCAGTATTGTTCCATTATAGACAGAGGCTAAAAACTGATAGCAATAAATTCCTTGAATACATTTCTGGAATTTGAAATAATTTTTTACCTTGAATACACATTAAAAGCAATGTGGGTGATGTTGACAGCTCCAAGTGTGCTATGCAAACAGCCCAGTGTATTCCCATTATGTGCCTACTTACTTCCTTATAAGCCCTTGCTCTCCAATCTATCCACCTTGCAAAGGGAGAGAAAAGAAAAAGAAAAACAGGTCAGGCACAGGACAATCCATAGTCACTATAATGGCAATCAAGTGACAGAGATATGCTGCAAAAGTTGTATATATAGGCATTGGCTGTAAAGTTATTTTTCAGCACTGTCATAACTTTGATCTATCAGTGAATTACAGTGGCTAAGTGAAGAATTTCTCTCTCTCTGTGTGTCTCTCTCTCATCTATATCTATCTATCTATCTATCTATCTATCTATCTATCTATCTATCTATCTATCTATCTATCTATCTATCATCTCTATCATCTATCATCTCTCTACCATTCTCTCTCATGTATCATCTCTCTCTTCTCTCTCTCTCTCTTTCTCATCATCATCATCATCATCAACATCATCATCTATCATCTCACTAAAATAAAAGTGCTGATCATCAAGATTTGTACTATTCTTCAGTCTTGAGTTAGAAAAATAGAACAAAGGTACTAAACTGAACAGATTATTTTTTTTAAATAAATTTTACAATTTATTTTTAAATTTACAATTTAAAAATATTAGACATGGTGCGACTTGTCTGGTACATTTTCTAACACTTTTTCTTTCGTGTATATTACAATATAATGTCATGCATATTCCATATATACTTTTTATACATTTAATCACACTCCAGTTACATACATATTCCCTTCACATCTATTCAAATCCTGTTTACTCCTATCTAATATTTCTTATATTATTTTTTTCTCCCCTTTTCTTCACTTTGTTTCTAATTCTCTATCCCTATATTCCTCCTTTTTCTCTAGCCATTTATAAAATGTATTCCACGTTACATAGAATTCCGATTCATCTTTATCGTTCCCGGTCCCATCTTTATGGCATGGGACCGGGATACTTACGGGACCGCCTGCTGCCGCCAATAGCCTCCCATCGTCCGGTGCGCTCTCACAGGGAGGGCCTCCTTAGGGTGCTGTAGGCCAAACAATGTCGGCTGGCGGCCCCCAGGGGAAGAGCGTTCTCTGTGGGGGCTCCGGCCCTGTGGCATGAACTACCTGTGGGGCTACGTCTTCTCCCTGATCTTCGGACCTTTAAGCGCGAGCTCAAAACTTTCTTCTTTCACCAAGCAGGGCTGGTCTAACGATTTTATTGAGGGTTTTTTAGTGGGATTTTTAAGGGGTTTGATTCATTTTTAGAATTTTACATACTTATTTTAATTATTCAGCGTATTGAATTAGATTTTTAATTAATACTGTATTTTAAATTTTCTTGGTATTTATGTTTTATTTATGCTGTACACCACCCTGAGTCCTCGGAGAAGGGCGGTATAAAAATTTGATAAATAAATAAATAAATAAATAAATAAATAAATAAATAAATAAATAAATAAATAAATCGTTGAGCTCCATTGTTAACCTGTCCATTTCTGCATAGGTCAATATTTGGTTGATTATTTCTGCCTCCTGTGGGTTCACTCTACATTTCCAATTTTGTGCGAATATCAACCTTGCTGCTGTTAATATATGTACCATGAGATATATTTCTTCTTTTTTGTAATTATCCCTTACTATACCAAGAAGGAAGAGTTCTGGCATCATATCTATTGTCTGGTTTAACATCTCTTCTAGCCACTGTTTTATTTGGATCCAAAAGTCCTTGGCTTTTGGGCATCTCCACCACATATGATAATAAATGCCTAGTGTTGCTTTACAGTTCCAACATTTCAGTGAGCAGTTTTTGCACATCTTGGCCAGTTTTGTGGGTGGGAGATACCACCTATAAAACATCTTGCATTGATTTTCTTTGTATGCAGTGGTTAGAGTAAGCTTTCTGTTTCTCTCCCAATTGAACAGATTGTTACTCTCTGTCAGGGTATTTATTCAGAATGGAATGAATGAATACCATTGAGATTCCTTGTAAACAGAACCACAGAACAGAATGTGTCTCAGGGACTCCATAGATCTAACCATATATATGGACATATATACTGGGGATATTTTTTAGAAAACACCTCCCTGCCCCAAGAATTGTGGACAGGAAATTTCAGAACTGAAGGAGGATGGGGAAATGGCATATACACATTTTAAAAACTCGCTCCCTCCTTCAACAGGGGGGGGCGGGATGACCCCCTACAGGGACGTGCCGAGGAGTTTAACGGTTATCTATACGATAAAATCGTTCAGCTTCGGGATAGTTTAGACCAAAATTGCGATGATCCAAGTGGGATAGCAGAGGCACGTCTTGTTGAGGTTATTTGGGATGAGTTTGAGACTGTGGCTCCCGAGGACGTGGACAGGTTACTGGGGAGGCTACATGCGACCACGTGTTTACTGGACCCGTGTCCTTCCTGGCTGGTGCTGGCTACTCAGGATGTGACATGAGGCTGGCTCCAGGGAATTATAAATGCTTCATTGTTGGAAGGGGTTTTCCCCGCTGCCTTGAAAGAGGCGGTGGTGAGACCCCTCCTCAAGAAGCCTTCCCTGGACACAGCTGTTTTGGGCAATTATCGTCCAGTCTCCAACCTTCGCTTTGTGGCGAAGGTTGTAGAGAGTGTGGTTGCATGGCAGCTTCCCCGGTACCTGGATGAAGCTGTCTATCTAGACCCGTTCCAGTCCGGCTTCCGGCCCGGTCACAGTACGGAGACAGCTTTGGTCGCGTTGGTGGATGACCTCTGGAGGGCCAGGGATAGGGGTTGTTCCTCTGCCCTGGTCCTATTAGATCTCTCAGCGGCTTTTGATACCATCGACCATGGTATCTTGCTGCACCGGTTGGAGGGGTTGGGAGTGGGAGGCACCGTTTATCGGTGGTTCTCCTCCTATCTCTCCGACCGGTTGCAGACGATGTTGACAGGGGGGCAGAGGTCGACCACGAGGCACCTTACTTGTGGGGTGCCTCAGGGTCGATTCTCTCGCCTCCTGTTCAACATCTACATGAAGCCGCTGGGTGAGGTCATCAGTGGTTTCGGGTGAGTTATCATCTGTACGCTGATGATACTCAGCTGTACTTTTCCACCCGGACCACCCCAATGAAGCTGTCAAGTGCTGTCCCGTGCCTGGAAGCCGTGCGGGTCTGGATGGGGAGAAACAGACTCAAGCTCAATCCCTCCAAGACGGAGTGGCTGTGGATGCCGGCACCCTGGTACAGTCAGCTGCAGCCGCAGCTGGCTGTGGGGGGCGAGTTATTGGCCCCAACGGAGAAGGTGCACAACTTGGGTGTCCTCTTGGATGGGCGGCTGTCGTTTGACAATCATTTGGCGGCCGTCTCCAGGAGGGCCTTCCACCAAGTACGCTTGGTGCGCCAGTTGCGCCCCTTTCTTGACCGGGATGCCTTATGCACGGTCACTCATGCCCTTGTCACTTCCCGCTTGGACTATTGCAATGCTCTCTACATGGGGCTGCCCTTGAAGTGCACCCGGAGGCTGCAGCTAGATCAGAATGCAGCTGCGCGGGTAATAGTGGGAGCGACTCGTTGCTCCCATGTAACACCAATCCTGCGCAGCTTGCACTGGCTTCCTGTGGTCTTTTGGGTGCGCTTCAAGATTTTGGTTACCACCTTTAAAGCTCTCCATGGCTTAGGACCCGGATACTTACGGGACCGCCTGCTGTTACCTTTTGCCTCCCACCGACCCGTACGCTCACACAGAGAGGGCCTTCTCAGGGTGCCGTCCGCCAAGCAATGCCGGCTGGCAGCCCCCAGGGGAAGGGCCTTCTCTGTTGGAGCTCCTACGCTCTGGAATGAACTTCCCCCTGGTTTACGTCAAGTGCCTGATCTTCGGACCTTCCGTCGTGAGCTGAAAACGCACCTATTTATTCAAGCGGGACTGGATTGATATTTTATTGGGGTATTTATGTCTTATGATTTTAAATGGTTTTAAAAATTTTGGCCACGTTATAATATTTCTTTTTAACTTCTTTTTAATGTTTATACATTGTATTTTTACTAGGCTGTACACCGCCCTGAGTCCTTCGGGAGAAGGGCGGTATAAAAATTGAAATAAATAAATAAATAATAAAATAAATAAATAAATATCCCACCCTTCTCCGAAGACTCAGGGCGGCTTACACTGTGTTAAGCAATAGTCTTCATCCATTTGTATATTATATACAAAGTCAACTTTTATTTGCCCCCAACAATCTGGGTCCTCATTTTACTTACCTTATAAAGGATGGAAGGCTGAGTCAACCTTGGGCCTGGTGGGACTTGAACTTGCAGTAATTGCAAGCAGCTGTGTTAATAACAGACAGACTAAGTCTGCTGAGCCACCAGTTTGGCTTTGAGTTTTCCAAGAATACTAGCCTTGGAAAATCAATATCCCCAATATGCTACTTAAGATGACCCATAGGTCTTCAAACTCTAATGGGCTGAGGATCTCCAAACAGACTTAAAGTCTAGAGTTCACCATTAGCGTTTTTCATCCAAATTGATTTAAAATGATCTCTAAGTACCCTACAGGCCAACTCCACAGGGAAAATAGAATTTTAGCCAGAAATTAACGAGAAAGTATATGGCACTAGCACTTATGTAACTCCTTAACCATAAGGCAGTATTCTTGATGCATCTATAAATTACAAAGATACTTCTTATCAAGTTGGATTAGAGAACTTGCAGGTTATTAAACTGCAACAATAAAAATCTGAATTCCATTAACATACTACAGAACAATCTTAGCAAGAAAGACCTTGCAGACTGCAAGAATAAAATGAATTCACTTTGAATGGAAAAAACAGCTGAATATAGAGATTGTATACATTTTGTCACATTTATTTATTTCATCAAATACATATTAAATAATTAATTAATATTAAATATTATATTAAATAATATATATAAGCATAAATTGAGAACATAAAATGAATACAACTAAAGGGAACATTAGGAGAGGAACGGTAGGCATGCTGGTGCTCTTATGCACGCGATTCATACTAATTATATATAACACACACATACAACTTCAGAAGCTGTTGGTGCTCATCACTGGAGGCTTTTAAAGACTGGATAGCCACTTATCTGGAATGGTAGTGTCTCAAGCTTGAGCAGGGGGTTGGACTAGAAGACCTTCAAAATCTCTTCAAACTTTGCTTTTATTTATTGAATAAAAAAATCATACCTTTGAATTTAATCCTATTAGCTTCTTTCAATAATGCAACTTTTTTTTTTGTAGATGATCAAGACTGAAAACTAAAATGACATGAAATTATTGAAACTATATTACCAAACTAGAATTATTGTTACAGAAGTGACAAAAATACTATACAGCAGGAGTATGCAAAAAATATGATCTGAAACATTTCAAACTTGGTCCATTTTGAAATCCAAAGCCGTTCATTCACTTTTCACCATTGTGGAAATATTTCAAGATCAGATTCAAATCATTTAACCC
Organism: Ahaetulla prasina; assembly: GCF_028640845.1. Lineage (NCBI taxonomy): Eukaryota > Metazoa > Chordata > Lepidosauria > Squamata > Colubridae > Ahaetulla > Ahaetulla prasina. The sequence continues at coordinate 53,989,424 of NC_080544.1, read as the reverse complement.
TATTGCATATATAGGTTAGTCTTTTTTCCCTTTTTGGTCTATTTTAATTATTCTAGACCTGTTTATTTTTAGGAGTAATAATTCTGTGTACTTAAGAGTTGATTTTCAACCTAGACATGATCTTGTCTGTGCTTCTTTTATAAAGACTATAAACACTTTCATTTCACAGATGGTTCTCACTTTATCAAAACTTCCAAAAGGATATAAATGTTAACTTTTATTTAATACTTTGTTCATATTTCATGGACCATTTTTTCCAATTACCCAATGGTTTTGATTAGTTATTGAAAAATGACATTTTATTTCTTTTCATATGGAGGATGAATTTGATTGCCTCATTTATATTTGCTTGTTATTCTTAAGTGGATTTTTAAGATATAGTTTGTATTTATTTTTCAGTGAATGGACAAAACATATCCATAGAAAGAAAAGTAATGTCATTTTTATAGAAATAGCAAGGAGATATAGCTTGGTAATATAAGGGTACCATCAAAGTGCCCTCCAATGACAAATAACTGATAAATGATGGGTGGTAACTTTTTTTGCTTCCATAATTTTGTAGATATCTTTCTTGTTTCAGAATTTTGCTTGGGATTTTTAAATGACACTAGTAAAATATATTTGTATCTATATATCTATAGCATCTATATGTATAGATATACATAGATATAGATATAGATATATATAGCTTATTGAAGTGATAAGATGATAGTGGTAAAGGGATAGAGAATATAATATATGATATTATACGCATATAATACGCATACGATACGCAGCTGTACTTTTCCACCCCGGGCCACCCCAACGAAGCTGTCGAAGTGCTATTCCGGTGCCTGGAAGCCGTATGGGTCTGGATGGGGAGAAACAGACTCAGGCTCAATCCCTCCAAGACGGAGTGGCTGTGGATGCCGGCACCCCGGTACAGTCAGCTGCAACCGCAGCTGACTGTTGGGGGCGAGTCATTGGCCCCAACAGAAAGGGTGAGCAGCTTGGGCGTTCTCCTGGATGGACGGCTGTCGTTTGAAGACCATTTGGCGGCCGTCTCCAGGAGAGCTTTTTACCAGGTCCGCCTGGTTCGCCAGTTGCGCCCCTTCCTTGACCGGGATGCCTTATGCACGGTCACTCACGCTCTTGTCACTTCTCGTCTGGATTATTGCAATGCTCTCTACATGGGGCTACCCCTGAAGTGCACTCGGAGGCTTCAGTTAGTTCAAAATGCAGCTGCACGGGTGATTGAGGGAGCCACACGTTGCTCCCGTGTAACACCGCTCCTGCGCAGTCTGTCCTGGCTACCTGTGGGTTTCAGGTGTGCTTCAAGGTGTTGGTTACCACCTTTAAAGCGCTCCATGGCTTAGGGCCCGGGTACTTACGGGACTGCCTGCTGTTACCTTATGCCTCCCACCGACCCATACGCTCACACAGAGAGGGTCTTCTCAGGGTGCCGTCTGCCAAGCAATGTCGACTGGCAGCCCCCAGGGGAAGGGCCTTCTCTGTTGGAGCACCTACCCTCTGGAACGAACTTCCCCCTGGTTTACGTCAATTACCTGACCTTCGGACCTTTCGCCGTGAACTGAAAACGCACTTGTTTCTCCAAGCAAGACTGGCTTAATTTTAAAACTTTTTGAATTTTAATAATTTTAATTGAGGTATTTTTATGAATTTTATGGGTCAAATTTGATGGTTTTAAATTTTCGGCCATTTATAGAATGTTATTTTAACTTTTGTCTTAATTTGTATATTGTACTGTTTTTATTCTGGCTGTACACCGCCCTGAGTCCTTCGGGAGAAGGGCGGTATAAAAATCTAATAAATAAATAAATAAATAAATAAATAAATAAATAAATAAATAAATAAATAAATAAATAAATAAATAAATATCACATATATTCAAAATTGCCAGGGAGGGGCCATTTAGCATCCACGTGTGCCTTTCTTTCTGAGCTGGCTTCTGGTACTCAATTGTTCTCTTCTCCTGATAGCTCTGTATATACTGTAACAGGCCCAGATGTTCTTCCCCACTTATCTCTGACTCTGAAGTCATCTGGGAAATGTCGGAAGGCCCTGGCTCTCTCTCTGGAACTGATGCAGAGCATCCATCAGAGCCTTCCCCAGATTCCAGGACTGGCCCAAGTTCCTCCCCAACCTCCTCATCATCCGAGTCTGCTGCCAGCTCTGCTTGCAGCAGGTGGGCCACAACCCTGAAAAGATTGAGATATATTTCAGACCTTTTAGAATTGCTCTTTTGAGGAAGAAAAATAATTATTGTACACTACACAGAGTTCATCTATGTCCTTCTGTAAGTCCAAAATGTGATGAATAAATAAATTTCATACTTTAAAAAAATGTATTAACTTTTTTGGACATTGAAAATAATAATTTAATTAGCTTTCAAAATGTGCTCTTTACTGAATTGTAATGAAAATGGGTAGAACCAAATTTACATGTGGGAATAGAATATGTACAAAAATAATTGTGATATTGTGCATTTCTATGCATCTTTAAAATATTCACAAATTCATGAAGAGCTTTATCAAGCTGGATGTTAATGTACTGTCCAAAAATATATTAATTAATCAGTTTCTACTCTTGGTGATGCTGAACTTTCTTAATCCATTATGACAGTAATGATAAATGAAGAAAATAATTTATTTTCTTAAATGTTTTTATTTAGGTTTTATCCAAATCCCATGGGCAATATTTCAGTGTGGACAAATCATAAAACTGAACAATGATTGATGTTGCTGCTTCTGTCGGATGTCAGAATTACAAAATCGTTACACTGAATGGATGCCATTCATGTGTGTCTGAAGTGTTTATGTTTCTGCCTGTCATCCCAGATAACCTCACTGGCTTGTCATGAGAATGAAATTAAATTAAGATACACTTTTTCTTGCCCAAAGCACATGAGATAGAGTGAGAAGGGTTTATTTAAAATCCATCAATCAAAAAACAAACAAATTGCTACATTTTCTTATTCTGTACAATCATGGAACAGCATGCGTCCTGTATATATGGGAAAAAAGAGTAAAAAAAATCTTACAGGATTAAAAATGAAAAAGTAGAAAAATAAATGATGAAGTCAAGGAACTAAAATATTTCATCTGGAAGGTGAAAAATTCTCTAATGATCTTATATAAAAGAAAAATAAAATGTATCAGAAAAAAGTATACTACTTTGGATGGAGTGCCTGCCGTAATTCCATATCTCAGAAACAATCCATTACTATGTTCATCAAGCTGCACTATTACTTGGGGTATACAAAATGTTTCAAATTTTAAATGTTGAAAGTCAGAAATTCCTTAATTCTAAATGGCCATTTTAATTTCAAAACTAGGTGTCTTGACCTTAAGACAAATATTTGGAAATCAAGTGAAATATTTAAAGCTTAAATTAAGGCAAATTGAGTTTTTAAAGTTTGGAATATCAAACATTTTGTATAATTTTGCAGAACTTTGTAGAAAATTCTAAACAATCTTTTAATTTTATAGACTGCTGTATTTTATGCAAAAGCTTCTGATGTTAGTATTTAGGAATAGGGTGCCTGTTTTTTTAACATTATATTTATTAATTTTATACTGTTGTATTTTCCAATCTAATAATAGCAAAAAGAATAAATATGTCCTTTACAATGAAATAACTTAAAATGTGTAAGATTCATTGAGTCATCTTGTCCAATATTTTTCTAAATTAGAGCAACTTCTGATAATCTAGTTTTATACCTTCTTATATGAGATCATTGAATTAAATGAAGTTGTACAAATTATGAGAAATTGGTGGCCTTCTGAAACTTCTATCATCTAAAATAAACAATAAAATGCAATAGTTCTTGAGATTACTTATAGATCAGTGGCGGATTTTACTTACCTTTACTACCGGTTAGCTCGCATGCACAGAGCGTATTTGATGACTTCTGGGTGGTTGGGAGAAGCCTCCCGCCGCTGAGACTACTGGTTCTCGTGAACCGGTGCGAACCGGGAGCAATCCACCACCGTTATAGATGATGTCATTTTTACTCTTCAGGTTACTTTGGGACTGCCTGTGTAAGCATTATATTTTTGAGCTGCCAAATTGTTGTCAGAGAAGCTGCATAATTCCCCTGTGAACTCTTTATTTTATTTTATTTTAATTTGAATTTATATCCCGCCCTTCTCCGAAGACTCAGGGCGGCTTACATTGTGTAAGGCAATAGTCTCATCCTATTTGTATATTTATATACAAAGTCAACTTATTGCCCCCCCAACAATCTGCGTCCTCATTTTACCTACCTTATAAAGGATGGAAGGCTGAGTCAACCTTGGGCCTGGTGGGACTCGAGCCTGCAGTAATTGTAATTGCAGGCAGCTGTGTGTTAATAACAGGCTGCACATTTATCAACATTTAGGTTTTGATTGTTCAGAATATATTTTCAGAATATATTTTTCCTCTCAAGTATATCTGTTCCTAATATTTTAAAAGGGATTTTAAAATTAGAACGGGATCAAACACCCAGACATTAAGATCCTCCTCCTCCTCCTCCTCCTCCTCCTTAATCCTTTTCCACATTCCCAATTTTTGCGTGTTTATTTCAGAATATAAATTATCTGGTTTATTGAGTTATAAAAGCTGTCAAATCCCTATTCCTCATAAGGACTTACTATGGTAGCCAAAGACTATTGGACTTTTCTCCAATAGGAAACTTAACAAAATTGACATCTGTTGATTGCAAAGGAAATACTAATATTATTGCTAGTTTCTATCATGCCAGATTTGAGCCAGAATAAATATGGCTCTCCAACACTGTTGACATTATGGATCAGAAAGATGTACAGAGTCTTACAAATTAGTATAGAATAATTGCATGCTGCAATCCTAAGCAGAATCATAAGAATCGTAATCATATCTGCCAAGTGTAAGAGTATTGCAGACAATAAATTATAAAATAAGGAGCTCATTATATTAAAATTAGTTGGACATCAGGGAAAATTATGAACTGAAAGAACTGTTTAATAATATTAAAACAAATCTCCTAGAGAAGTGGTAGGTACTGTCATTAGCGGATATCTATCTATCTATCTATCTATCTTAGCATTTGCTTGGAATTTTAGCTGGATTCTTATAATGAATAGGCACTTGGATTTAATTGAATCTCATATCTTAAAGCAAAGATAGTATCAATAGTAATAGGCCCCTTAAGTGCAAGCCCAAAACATTTGGAGCACCACTTGAATAGCATTGCATTGACAAAATCACCATCAGTCAATTAGCTTTACTTGGAACAGCTTACATCCTGCGACAATATCTTTAACATCATCAAATAACAAACAAGGACTTGATAGGTGGATTAAAATTCCAAATCCAGTCTACACATCTGGCTGACTGCAATCAACCATAATAATATAACAACCTGCTTAATCAGTATAATTTACATGTCCCATATTCTTTCAAAACCTAATTGCAAACAATGAACATAATTATATTCCATATAAATATCCTAACAGGGAGAATTAATATGCTTGAAGTATCATGATAATATGCTGGCTTTATTCAGTAAACCAAAGAAGGAATTGGCAGCCTTTATGCGATAAAAACTCCTAACTATATCAGATTAATAGAAAACATTCTGCCTTTTTTTAGCGATTACTGTTAAAATTCTATATGAACAAAAATGGTTTTTTAAAAAAGCCTTAAGTTACAACATCTTCACAACATCTCTATTTATGTCTTATTTATCCTAATTCCATGTGAACTTGTTACAAAAATGGTACTAAAATGTAATATTTGGTTTTGACCACCACTGTTATATTTTCTGCATAAAGAAATGCATCTTCTGGTATAAGATGAGTTGCATCTCATGAGGACTGGGAAGAAAATGGATGAAGTACATTGAATTTAATCAGGAGGGCTTTAAACTGAACTAGACAATCCATGTCCCATTGGGTTATTGTTTGATACTTCATTCCTTAAACCAAGGAACAAAATGACCATGGGTGGGCAAAAAAGCAGTGGGAGCAGGAGTGATTTCTGATTTCCTGCCAGCTTCCCCATTGAGTTTCCTTGTGGGAAGCTAGCAAATTTTTAAGGTAACAAAAATCTCCCACCTCCCTCCCTCCCTCTTTCCCTCCCTTCCTTCCTTCCCTACCTCTGTCTTTCTTTCCCTTCCCCAAATTCATGTCAGCTTCCCTATATACTTTCTTTGTGGGAATTTTGCATGGAAAAGTTGGTGGGGAAGCCAGCAGAAAGTCCAAGATCAGCAAGCAAGTCTCCCTGCCCAGGTGGGGAGAGATTGGAGTGAAAATGTATATCACATGACCACAGCAGCAGCCCAGAAATGCAGTGGTAGCCAATAGCACTGAAGTAGCCACAACTTTCCTAAATTTCACTCCCTCAGGAATTATGGGTCCTAGATTTTGGACACGTTCTTTATGTTATTCTATCTGAGATACTTTGGTTTAAAAATTGTTGCTCTATGATGCACTATTTTGCATTATTAAAAGTCATGACAATGAGAGTTTAGTAGTATATAGGTTTTGTGGATGGACTGGAGATGAGAATCTAGAAGAAGGACATATAATAACTTCCATACTGTAAAATTGAATTCAGGAATATCTGTAACAACATCTATTATATTTTTATTGAAAAACAAAGAACATAAGATTAATGACCTGTTTGAGAACATATTCAAATATTCATATACAAGGAGCTTAAACTCTTAATAGAGGAAGGCCAGCAGGAACAAAGGAGTGTAATTTAAATCTGGTGAGATGACACTCATAATAAGAGTACAAGAGATGGAATACAATTGTTTATTTATTTATTTATTTTATTTATTTATTTTGTCACAACAGTATATATAAGCATAAGCATGAAAGTAACTATATAATATATAAGCATATATATATAAGCATAAGTATGTAATAACTATATTAATTGGATGTAATGAAAGAAAACAATAGGACAGGAATGGTAGGCACATTTGTGCTCTTATGCACGCCCCTTACGGACCTCTTAGGAATGGGGTGAGGTCAATAGTAGACAGTTTTTGGTTGAAGCTTTTGGGATTTTGAGAAGAGACCACAGAGTCAGGTAATGTGTTCCAAGCATTAACAACTCTGTTACAGAAGTCATATTTTCTGCAATCAAGATTGAAGCGGTTAACATTAAGTTTAAATCTATTGTTTGCTCTTGTATTGTTGTGATTGAAGCTGAAGTAGTCTTTAACAGGAAGGACATTGCAATAGATGATTCTATGAGTTAAACACAGGTCCTGTCGAAGGCGGCAGAGTTCTAAGTTTTCTAAACCCAAGATTTCAAGTCTGGTGGCATAAGGTATTTTGTTGTATTCAGAGGAGTGGAGAACTCTTCTTGTAAAATATTTCTGGACATGTTCAATTGTATTGATGTCTGAAATGTGGTATGAGTTCCAGACAGGAGAGCTGTATATTTATTTATTTATTGTATAATAAACATATACACATCTGCTCAAAATTCAGGCAATACAGTAAAATGTGATGCGTATTTACTTATGGATATAAACAAAGGAGGCAAGGTAGGAAAAATGATGGCATGTGCATAATAATGTAAGTATTGTAAATGGTGTAGCTAAGATATTTTCATTAGACATCCTGAAGCAAATAATATTGGACTTCAAAAAGCTGCACTTTTTATTTTTTTTGCTATATATGGTACAGCACCACAAAATATCCAGCAATGCCTTGCTAGAATAGAATCTATATATCCAGTCAGAGAAGCTTAAGTAGAGTACCCAAGTTCACATGGGGTGGCAGGCCTTCCAACAGTCACTCTTTGTGCCCCCTGGAAGTACAGATTGCCACCAACCTGCATGTGCTTTATAATCAGTTTAAGATCATCATTTCTGAGCCTTTTTAAAAAAAAATCTCAGTTTCTTAGAGTTTTGCTATGAACAATGAGATCATTTAGAACAAGAAAGAAAATAGTTTCTGGATCAGGTTGGAGTATGTAAAATTTGAAAAATATGTTTGAAAAGATGTGAAATATGATTTTGCCTTGATGCCGAAAGTACTACTAGATCTGACTGAACATCAGCTAAGCACAACAAACACAAAAATGCAAAACAGATGGTCTTCCGATGTAAAATATTTGCGTTTCTGAATTTTATTTTTGTCACAGCATAGTTTACAACTTATGAAAGCAGCCTAGAAGCCTTAACCGTTGGCTGATTTCACAATGTCATTCCTTACTATTAGGAACTATAACCTTTTGTGACTTTATAGTATTTAATTCATAATCTGAATTGTATAGATCCCAGGAATGCACAATATAATGTTGTAAAAAAAGTAATATTTACCTACAGATAAAAGATAATGAACAACAAACCAATATTATGAAAATTACTAAATCTATATTTATTGTGATATAAAAAAATCTTTCCTATTTTGCACACATATGATTTTCCATCCAAGTTGAACTGTCAGAAAGTTGAATTAAGCTTGAATTATTGTCCTAATATCATATTGGAAAAAATGTGAAACAAATTCCCAGGGGAAAAAACTGTAGCCTTGAAATAAACATTGATGTTGCATAAATGACAATGTCCAGTTATGGAACATGTCTGTACAATTTGTGAATTCTATAATATTTGCCATAATGTGTTCCTGATTGAATCCTTAGCAATTCTGAGAAGCACTAAAGTTGTATTATATTAGAAAGGAAGTATATAAGAACATGTTTATATTTATTTCCCAATCATATTAGCAATCTCTTATTCACCTCCCACTCAACCCTCAAGGTTTTCCCATATGCTTACCTACAGAATTTTATTGGAACAACAAAACACTGAGATTTGATCTAGGTCAATGTAGCAATGCTGACTTTCAGGTTTTACTTCATTTTTTACAAAGCAAGTAAAAAAGCTTTTCCTGATCTCATCAAAAAAGAAAAGGCAATACAGAATGGAGAGAGTTGACTATAATATTGAAGGTGGACTTACATAAATTTCCTCAGATATTATTTATCATCACCTCAATCTAATTGACTTATGGTAAAACCTTTGTTACTCTGTTTTCGTTAAAAGAAACAACCAGACAAAAGTGGACTCAGACAGAACATTTTAATAGTTTGTCACAGCTGATGGCCCCATTGCAGTTAAAAATGATTCTGAGTGTTCAACATATAAATAAGACTGTGTATAACCATCAATATTATTTGCCTTGGCTATTTTCTTATGCAAACTATATTTATGGTACAAATTACAGTAGAATATAGTAGAATAGTTGCTTTTGTGACTATTTTCAATCTATGGGATAGTAAAAAGAAATTCTACATGCAGGACTTTGAAGGGAAAAGGTTCAGATAAATTCACACATATGTACACAAGACTGATTTCATAACAATTAAACATCAGAGTGGAACATATCCATATATGTTACTTAGTTTATGCGTACTACTTATTTAGTCAGTCACATACCATTTCTATATTTGTTGATTTTGTTGTAAGTAGCTTAAATACTATATATCTGTTAAATACAACATAGTAATAGTGATAATCAACATAACAGAAACAGCAACATTCAAAGAGACAATTAAAATTCAATTTAAAACATCTTCAAACAAAAACAAGAAAGTCTAGCTGCCTCTTGAAAAAAAGCACCTTTGGGACAACCATGACCTTGATGACTGAGAATCTCCATAGACATCAATTTAAAACAGTCCACTGAAGAAAGAATAGCTTCATCATATCTGCCCTCCTTATCTTGCTGAAACTTTCTTTTTCCTTTTGTCATCTTCTTATACATGGCCTCTCAGAGACCATTAAAATATAATGTCTGTACAGCTTTTATGATACAGATGTTTCACAACAGCAGCGGTGGTGATGATTAAAACAAATCAATAAAAACATAAGAAGAATGCAGACCAGTAGCTCTCATATTAAATGCCACCTAATGGTCATAAACTCCACACTCAGCAACAGAGACACCATCTCGTAAACTCATCCATCTATGAGTGAATCAATTATCTGCAGCAAATAAAAAGACCTACAGCTTCTCACTGCATCTTATTTCATGTAAAAGGTCAAAAATGGCAGCAAGGATGGCATGGAGTACTGATTCTTAAATTAAGATATTAAAATTGCAATTCTAATGTTATCTTTTCCCTAGATTCATCCTGGGGGAACTCCATTGTATTTCTTTTGAGCTGAACTACATATAACTCCATTAAACACATCCCCTTTTTGTGATTAAGAAGTAACCAAAATTAGTCCTTCACGAAAGGCTGAAATAGCTGAAAAATATGACGTGGCACCTTCCAGAAAACCTGAATCCAGTGTTAGACCTGACAGAGCTTTTGCCTCTTTCTAAGGACACTGAATCACTAGATAACCACTCAGTTCTTAGATTGCTCAACAGTAAAGTGCCTGTTAATAAGGACAAACAAAACCTATTAATGAAACATTTCAGGGAACACTCTGTTTTTCGCTAGTGTACAGTGGGTCCTCAATTTCTGACAATTCATTCAGTGACTGTTCAAGTTATTACAGTACTTAAAAAGTGACTTACGACTTATTCTTGCATTTATGATTATCACAGTGTTTCTATAATCATATGATCAAAATTTGGCAAGCAATATGTATTTACTACAGTTACAGAATCCTGGGTTTACATGATCACCATTTGTAACCTCTGCAGCAAATAAAAAGACCTACAGCTTCTCACTGCATCTTATTTCATGTAAAAGGTCAAAAATGGCAGCAAGGATGGCATGGAGTACTGATTCTTAAATTAAGATATTAAAATTGCAATTCTAATGTTATCTTTTCCCCAGATTCATCCTGGGGGAACTCCATTGTATTTCTTTTGAGCTGAACTACATATAACTCCATTAAACACATCCCCTTTTTGTGGTTAAGAAGTAACCAAAATTAGTCCTTCACGAAAGGCTGAAATAGCTGAAAAATATGACGTGGCACCTTCCAGAAAACCTGAATCCAGTGTTAGACCTGACAGAGCTTTTGCCTCTTTCTAAGGACACTGAATCACTAGATAACCACTCAGTTCTTAGATTGCTCAACAGTAAAGTGCCTGTTAATAAGAACAAACAAAACCTATTAATGAATCATTTCAGGGAACACTCTGTTTTTCGCTAGTGTACAGTGGGTCCTCAATTTCTGACAATTCATTCAGTGACTGTTCAAGTTATTACAGTACTTAAAAAGTGACTTACGACTTATTCTTGCATTTATGATTATCACAGTGTTTCTATAATCATATGATCAAAATTTGGCAAGCAATATGTATTTACTACAGTTACAGAATCCTGGGTTTACATGATCACCATTTGTAACCTCTGCGAGCAAAATCAATGGAGGAAACCAGATTTGCTTAATGATCATGTGATTCACTTAACAATTGCTGCAAAAAAGGGTGTAAAATTGGGTATGACTCATTTAATGATTGCATCACCTAATGATGGAAGTTCTGATTTCAATTGTGGTGATAAGTCAAGAGCTATCTATACGCTGAACCTCTTCTGGATGATACCATTCAATAGAAGTGAATTTAGTACTTTCTAGAAATAAACTCTCAGAAAAGGAAATGGTTTCAAACAGCGAATGGCCTGCTGTTTGAAGGAACACTCTCATTAAAGTTAATGCAGTGGTAAAATGACCTACTTTCCAAGATCTCATATAAATCTGAAAGACATTGGGCTATATTAATGAATAGCAGAGAAAGTGTTGTGCATATGATCATGTGAATTCTAAAGTACTTTTCCTAAATTTTGAAATATGCATAGATCTAATATACAGGTTTGATATACAGATCATGGCTTGTTCCAGGAAGTTATAATATTCACTTAAAGAATATATTTTTGTGGACATCATTAAAGTTAAATTAACAGCATGAGCTTTCAGTGTAGAGAAAACCTTTATAGGATTTTTTTCAAAACAGAACAAGAAAGCAAAACATAGTATCTTTGTTAAATGTTTAGTGGTTTGAAATTATACTATATAAAAAGGATAATATTTATGTTAGCAATTTTACTATAAATACCTTGGTGATGGCAATAGGAAAATAGAAATGGGGGAGATATTAATTACATACTTTTGAGGCATGACTGTATGATATCAATTCTCGCAACTGGACTGTCTTATCATATTATTCAAATTATTGATTAACTGCAAATAATGTAATATAATCATTGACTTTGTGAAATCATTGACTTTGAATGTTTCTGTTGGTTTCAAGTAATTTGAAATCAATGCCTTCAATGTTGCTTTATATAGTATTGGAAAACTTTTCCATTTTTGGTTGAAAACTGGCTATATATATATATCTGAAAAAACAAAAACGGTATAAAACAATGCCTCATAAATCTTTCTAAATTTCTACATTTAGCTTACTATCTTTGGCATGTAACTGAATAAACTCCATGTGACAAACTGTAAATCAAGTTAGGACAAAGCAGGAGCATACCAATCTTCTTTACGTATTTAAGAAGTTGGATTGACTTTATAGTTAAACAGTATCCTAAATGTAGCCACATGTTATTCTGTGTCTAAATTAAATAAAAAAATAATAATTCTTAATATAAAAAGAATGTTGCAGGGCAAACCAAGGTCAGGAACAAATTTTGATAGAAGAGGAATTTAAGAGATCATAATAATGAGAAATATATATTTAGTTGTAACAGAGTGCTAGATTCTTTACTAGGTAATAGTCTGACCTCTAGCCAAAAAGCCGACAGCTCTTCACATAAAGTTCCCATTTGCTCATGTATCAAAAGACATTTTATGCCGGCAGACTGGTTGGCTCTGCTCTGTGATTCCTTTATCTCTTGTACTAGGACTGATATTCATGATAATATGGTGAACTCATAATTCTCTTATCAAAACTCAGCAGAAGTAATGCTTAAACAATAGCTGTATAAGAATATCCGACAACATGTCAAGTACACTTCCAAGGAAATGGAAAAGGCAGCCATTTAAAGATTTTGCAGAATTTGGTTTGATTTTCATTTTAAAACAAAATGAATTAATTTATACTTTGTGCCAGACTAGAGTTTTAGAAGGCTTTGTTTTTATGACACTGATGGAAACATGAGATTCTGATACTGTCAACATTATTAGTAAGGTTGAAAAAGCAAGGGCAATGTTAAAAATAACCAATAGTAAGAAGCAAAAGACATTCTACAGCCCATCTAGCAGAACAAACTCAAAAAATCTAGAAATATAGAAAAAAGTAGCAGAAAATTATTTCCGTTGACAAGAAAATTGTTGGGAATGTGGCTTTAACATTTAGGTCCCTTTGAGGCCAGAAGTTGAGATACCCAGGTTGGAAAGTAATTCTCTAGTTATTCAGAAGAACTGTCACATTTGTATAGCTAGATTGGAAGTAATGATCAAAGCTGTATAAAAGTCAAGCTACTGATAGTGTCTGCAGGAAAAGAGGAATACCTTGTTTTACAAGGACATATTATCAGTACCTAGAATACCAGAAACATGAACCAAGGAAAACTTGACACTATCAAAGTAGAAAGTACCAAAGTGGAAGTCTTAGGAATAAATGAACTTAGATGAACCTAAATGAACCACATCAGCTTTGATACACAATTTGAACATGGATGGAGGATGTCGGGTTTATGGAGATCTCTGTGGCTACAGCTTACATAATAGCTACTTTTATTAGAAAGTTCAGGGGCTCAGGGATGCTAATGGGAGAGGTGATAGCTGATGTGTTATGTCAGAAAGACAACTTTCTAGATCTAAACTCTAGATAAGATTAATATGTAAAAAAATTTTGGTTAGAGTTCCTATATTGCTGTGTATGTGGCCCATGTTCTGGGACAAAAATAATAACAGAAATATAATGATTTCTAAGTGAAACTATTATTGTAAGTTTGATTTATGAGGCATTAATAAGTCCTTTTGTTTTGCCATAACTCCTTACAGATGTAATAAACTATACATTGAAAGAAACTCTGATCACAGCTTCCATGACAGCAATACCAATCAGCTGTGGCACCCGCTCTATGCACACATTTTTCTCTTTAATGAAACTCAGAAGGCTTTTAGCAGTATTAGCCACAGATATGGATCATGACTTTCTGGGTGGAGGAGGAAATATATAACATCTGGAAAGAATGAATTCTGGGAACCTGAGACTAGAAATAATTTTAGCCTCTTTTTCTCTGATTCTTTTGTTCCAAGCAAAGCGTACTGCAAGATCAAAATAAAAATAAACGAACCCTCTCCCCCCCCAAAGAAACACAAAAAAACCCCCCTGACCTTGTTTTGAAACCAAAGAATTCTTAATGGTCATTTTACATATTGGATTGAATTCAGGCTATGCTATGAATATGAGAATATGGGGTATTTCCATGCAAATTCTTAATCCAGTATTATGCTTGGGGAGTTTTTACTCAAGGCAGAAATGGTTTCATCCTGTCAGTTTACTTTATTTACAGAGCTAGACATGTCCCTTTAATGACAAGTTATCTTTGAACATACTATGCCTAAACCTCATACATTCCAGTTATTCTTCCATTATCTTTTTAAACAGATTGCATGCATCATTCACTTTTATTGTGAAACAAAAACAAAACAAAAAAATTAAAATAAAGCAAAATAAATATCTTATTTTCTTGTTCTGCGGAAGAGGGATATTTAATTCCTTTATTTCTTGACATGCATTTTAGAATGGTCAGCCGCTCTGTAATTGCTGCCCATATAGCACTTGGCACTGAACAGAACAGAAGAAAACAATGGCAGTCTTCTAAATACCTTTCCTGTACCTTCTGGCATTTTCCTCTCTTAGAAGAGACTTATGGACAGCACACCAGCTGTCCTCTGTTCCCCATATTAGCTTTCATTTTTAGGACATAGGAAGTATTTAATCCCATGTTCATTTGTATTTTTGCACAGTAAGATGAGAAGTAATAAAAGTTTGCCACAGTGTTATTATGCAACTCCACCCATTATTTATTTGAATGGAATGCATTGCACCATGTTGGCTTCCCTGTAGTTAGGATGGCCTCTTATGATAGTGCTGGCAATGGATGCAATATTTAATTCAATCTTTTATTATGATCACAGACCAGAAAAAAATTAAAACATTAAAGTAAAATAAAAGAACAGAAGAAGGCATAATAGTGTATTTCTATTGATAATGGAAGCATTGATGGTGACCAAAGTCTGCCTAATTTTATATAGTAGAATTCAGCTATATTCGAAGAAGCTGTATCAAACTAATCTGATAGTAGCAGTTGTACATAAAAAGATAAGAATTTCCCAGATATTTTGTCAGGAAGGTGCTATAAACCCTGTTGTCTTCCAGGTGCGCTTCAAGGTGTTAGTTACTACCTTTAAAGGGCTCCATGGCTGAGGACCGGGATACCTACGGGACCGTCTACTGCCAATGTCTATCTCCCAACGACCGGTGCGCTCTCACAGAGAGGGGCTCCTTAGGGTGCTGTCAGCCAAGCAATGGGGGGAGGGCCTTCTCTGTGGGGGCTCCTATCCTATGGAACGAGCTTCCCCCTGGACTCAGACAAATACCTGACCTTAGGACCTTCCGCCGCGAACTCAAAACTCAAAACCTACTTATTTTGTCTTGCTGGACTCACTTAAATTTTATATTATTAAATTGATTTATGGGTTTTTAATTTTTTTTAGTAAATTTTAGTGGGAATATTTTTATCTATAAGTAGCCAAATTAAATAGGTTTTTTAAGGGTTGTTTTTAGTTTTGTACTGTTGTTTTCTTTCTGTATTTTACTTGTGGCTGTACACCGCCCTGAGTCCTTCGGGAGAAGGGCGGTCTATAAATAAAAATATTATTATTATTATTATTATTATTATTGTTATTGTTATTGTTATTGTTATTGTTATTGTTATTATTATTATAAAATGAATCCTTAAATCCTTATAGAGGGTGAAAAATAATTGCCTTTCCATGCAATACACTACATGCAAAAGACAACAGTATTACAGTAATAAATAACTCTATAAAAATGGATGAAGTACTTTTTTCTTGTTTGCTTCAGTAGAAAAATAACATGGTGTTATTATATAATGAAGAAGTCTAAGCTGAAAATCATCAGAGCCGGGATCTCTGCACTATGGCCAGGCTACCTTGGATGGGAATGGCTGATGGTAGTGCAGTATCTGAAATTAGTAAAAGCGGTTTGTCACTTATCTCTGTGTGAGTACCTTTATCAGAAATACCTGGAAACATATTCCATTGACCACTATAAGATGCACCTTTGAATAAATATAGTTAGATTAGCATTGTTACCTATATGTCTTAGAGTTAGACTATAAGTTCTTTTACACCAGACTTACAAACCATAATGCCTTTATATCCCTTGCATTTAATATAATATAACAACAGAGTTGGAAGGGACCTTGGAGGCCTTCTAGTCCAACCCCCTGCCCAGCAGGAAACCCTACATCATCTCAGACAGATGGTTATCCAACATTTTCTTAAAAATTTCCAGTGCTGGAGCATTCACAACTTCTGTAGGCAAGTCGTTCCACTGATTAATTGTTCTAACTGTCAGGAAATTTCTCCTTAGTTCTAAGTTGCTTCTCTCCTTGATCAGTTTCCACCCTTTGCTTCTTGTTCTATCCTCAGGTGCTTTGGAGAATAGTTTGACTCCCTCTTCTTTGTGGCAACCCCTGAGATATTGGAACACTGCTATCATGTCTCCCCTAGTCCTTCTTTTTATTAAACTAGACATACCCAGTTCCTGCAACCGTTCTTCATATGTTTTAGTCTCCAGTCCCCTAATCATCTTTGTTGCTCCTCTCTGCACTCTTTCTAGAGTCTCAGCATCTTTTTTACATCGTGGCGACCACTGGATGCAATATTCCAAGTGTGGCCTTACCAAGGCATTATAAAGTGGCATTTGATCCTTTCAAAGGAAGTTTAGCAATAATCTGGATATTTACTACACTGAAAAAAATGATCTTTCCCCCAGTATTATTTTAATAGTGTTATATACTCTTTATGACTTAACCCTTCCTTCCTAACATAAAACCTTAACCCTAACCCTATTGTTATTTCTGAGACAGAAACAAACTTCTGTACTATGCATTCCAATAAAAGTTGTAAGAACAAGCAGTAAAATCCCACTTCTGTATGTCTTCAGCTTGGTGTTTCCAAAATGCTGCAATAACTTTAAAGGCATTTTTCAATCATGATTGAATAATGAGACTGTCAAAGTGCATAATCATTTGTCAGTACAAGATTATACATTTGCTTCTCGTTGTTTCTGATAAAGAAATCAACAAAGAACAAGAGGCACTAAAAAGGCAAGAGGGGATCCGGCATAATCTAAGACTAGCCAATGCTGTGGGAGAGCAAAAATGTGGCATTCCATGTGGTGAGTCATAAATGTTTTTATCCTTTGTTGAGGTTTATAAAAGATTTGGCAGTACATAATCTCCAAACTCAGGGAATCATTGAGTTAATGGGCCTTTCTGGACGTTTAGGCTACCGAGCCCAAATGCTATTCAGCACAGAATTGAAATATCCACAACAGATGGCCTTCTAGCCTTGCCTCAATCACTTTCAGGGTTGGGAAATAGACCACTTCTCCAAGTAATTAATTCCACTTATTGTTAGACAGTACTCTTCACTAGTTATTCCAGCAAGAATTTGTCATTAGGTTATTATCTGTAAACTGAATAGTTTTGCTATAGACTATTGGTTTATTTAGTAAGAACTCAACATGCTTCATGTTTGATGGCCAATCTGGACCTGCAGGTATATTTTACCAAGAGCCACTAGATATTAAATATAGCTATTAACTATGATGAGAATTTGACAATATTAAATAGGTAGGATTTCTACAGCTTTGGCTGCAATCCTACATTCCTACATTCCTACCATAGAACTCTCTATCGACCCACAGTATGTGTGACTATGCTACTGGTCATTCAGCTTAGACTATTTATTGGTTAGGTCCAGTAGTGGGATTCAAATAATTTAACAACTTCTCTACCCTAATGATTTCTTCCAACAACCAGTTCACCAAATTGCTCAGAAAGTTAACAACCGGTTCTCCCGAGGTGATGCAAACTGGCTGAATCCCACCACTGGTTAGGTCATCATTTCAGAGATATTCCCTAACCTAAACAGAATGACAATGGGTGGGCAAAAAAGAAGTGGTAGCCAAAGAGACTTCCAATTTTGTGCTGGTTTCCCCACTGAGTTTCCTTGTGCTCACAAGGAGCATTATAAGGAGCATGCATTCCTTCCTTCCTGTAGTATATACAGTAGATGCAGACATCCTTTTTGTATTGTGCAATTATCAAAGGCATGTACATTCCACTCATTTCTTGCCTTATGTTAATGAGATACAGAAAATGCAACAGTCACCTGTTCTTTTATATTTATTATTTTATTAATGAAAATAATCCCTCAAGAATGTTAACAATCCCTCTAGAATGTTTACACTGGATATGAAATCAACTCTTATATATACTGTGTGACAAAATAAATAAATAAATAAATAATCTGGATGGACCGATTATTTTTTTAGATACTAATAATGGGAGCAGGCAACATTGACCACAATTTGTCCTTTCCCCTTTCTTTTTTCCTACAAACCCAGCAGCTACAAAATACCATATTATTATACTGTCCCCCTTTCCAAGTCATTTCGTAATTGGTTGTAATTTCTTATCTCTGTCTCTGATAAAGTTGATAGGGGTGATGTTTCTTCTTCCGAGGTTATATTGCTTCGTTCGCTGTTCATAGTATCTATAGCATTCATATATCCTATTTCACCCTACCCCATTCTCATTTCTAGCCACTGCAGCAATATGTAGCTCTGGCTATGTTGGGCAAATTGCCTGGCTATAAAGTTCCCTACATATTATTGTTGCAGCTTTGTGGTTTGCAATCAAATTTTAAATAAAAAAGAGAAATGGTGTTTTGGAAGAATTGCGGCCACCATATTGTTCAGATGTTTTTATGAAGATCAATATATATTGTTCTGGAAACATGATAGTTCAGCTTAGTAGTTTATTCTATCTCTTTGTATTGTACAAGGAATTTTTGTTGTTGTTGTTGTTGCTTGAGAACCTACAATAGTTTGGAGCAGGACACTGATAAAACGTCTTTTGTTTTCCTATTGTTTGTAGAGGAACAGAGCTCATTGCTTCAAAATGTCCTTTGTGTCCCAATTTTTCATCACTGAAAGTGAAAAAAGGTTTAAAGATTTCCCTGTCCAGACTCAAAGGTGTTCTTCTCTGGTTGTCAGCCTAGGGAGTCTGCGTTGTCTGAGAATCGCTTCCATCATCATGTGACCACTATGAAAGTATGGAATGCAGTAACCTTGCCTGCTGAAGCAGTAGCTATTTATTTACTCACATTTGTATGCTTTCGAATTGCTAGGTTGGCAGGAACTAGGGTAAGAAAAAGTCCATTATGCAGCACTTGGGTCTTGAACCTGGGCTGTCAGCTTTCTAGCTGCCAAGTCCAGTGTCTTAACCACTGAGCCATGGGAGGGGGAAGGCAGGGTGATGGTGAATACACAACTGATTTCAAACAATTTGGTGGGATTGAAATGTAAAAGTGATGCCATGAAGAAATGCCCTTGTATCTCTCAAGTCTAGTTTATGCTATAAGAATGAAGAACGTCAAAAGCATCATTACTTAGCATGACATGCACAGAGACATGTCATATTTATATACATATATATGCATGTGTGATATATAGCTAGTTGTCCTAAGCAAACAAGTTTTTTGTTAATCCACTACTGGCCCACTGCAATAGATAAAGCCTAGGAAGATGTTTGAAAATGACAATAAAGTTGTTATTTCACTTTTCACTTTCATACAACTATTTTAAGATTAAAAAGTGGGACTTGTGATGGATTTTGATTCCACATAGTTCAACAGGCAGCAAAGCTTCCATGCTGACAGTGGGTGTGGATTTAGAAAAGCAGCAAGTATTCAAAATAAGCTAGAGAGATTTTAAGAAGAAAGTAATTTGGATTACTTCTGGAGCGTTTAGTTCAGTTTATAAGCCAAATAGGTAGCACATCTTCATCTTTAAATGCATGGAAACATTCATAGCACCTGTAGCTATTTGTTAGCACTAGCCACAATAAATTTATACTGAACTGGTCACTGTTTCTCTTTAGAATTTTAGAATTACGTTTATTCTATAAGAGAAGATCTTTTAGCATTTTCTCAACAAGTGGTTATTAAAAATAGACAGTAGTTAGTGGACATACAGGTACATTTAGTGGTCTCTCTGGCATCCCACATTTATAATTTATAATAAAGGACTGGTTTTCAAATTTCACTGGCTTTCTGTAACGCTTCCCTTGCAGGGAGAGCCGTTCTGTTTTTCAGACTGAAAATTAACCTAGAATTAAGATTTTTTCAAAGAAACATATTCATTATTAACCTAGAATTAACCTAGAATTAAGATTTTTTCATATACACATATTCATTATTTTTTCAGCATTGTTCACTTATTGCTTATAGTGGCCACTCACATTGTAAACTGATTTTTTAATAAAAAAAATCTACTCAGTTCCATGAACATCAGTAGATGTTATATCACTGCTATGAATGGTGGAGATCCAACTAAACTAAACTCAACTTCAGCATAGGTTTTGGAATAGGTGACATTTTATCATTCTTTTAATGGATTTAAATTCATTTTAATAAGTACAATTTTTTCTTTTTTCTCTGATTGTGTTTTTGTTATATAGATTTAAATAAGTCAAAAAGCTAACATAGTTCTAGGCTGCATAAACTCAGGGATAGAATCAAATCATGTGAAGTATTAATATCACTTTATAATGCCTTGGTAAGGCCACACTTGGGATACTGCATCCAGTTTTGGTCGCCACAATGTAAAAGAGATGTTGAGACTCTGGAAAGAATACAGAGAAGAACAACAAAGATGATTAGGGGCCTGGACATAAAACATACAAAGAATGGTTTCTGGGTGAAAAGAAGGTCTAGGTGTGACATGATAGCAGTGTTCCAATATCTCAGGGGTTGCCACAAAGAAGATGTCAAGCTAGTCTCCAAAGCACCTGAGGAAAGAACAAGAAGCAATGGGTTGAAACTAGAATAGAATAGAATTTTTATTGGCCAAGTGTGATTGGACACACAAGGAATTTGTCTTGGTGCATATGCTCTCAGTGTACATAAAAGAAAAGATACGTTCATCAAGGTACAACATTTACAACACAATCAAGGAGAGAAGCAACTTAGAACTAAGGAGAGATTTCCTGACAGAACAATTAATCAGTGGAACAACTTGCCTTCAGAAGTTGTAGATGCTCTAACACTGGAAGTTTTTAAGAAGAAATTGGACAACCCATTTATCTGAAATGCTGTAGGATTTCCTGCCTAAGCAGGGGTTGGACTAGAAGACCTCCAAGGTCCCTTCCAACTCTGTTACTCAATTATATTCTATTCTGCTCTGCTCTGCTCTATTCAAGTAAGATATCAAGTAAACAGGAGAGTGCTGCAAAGTTCCAAATCTACAATGCTAAAAATGATGGGACAGTATACCTTTGTCTGTAATTAACCACTTGAACAAATTGCAGCAACTTTGAAAGATAATCATATCATTGATTCTTGTTAATTGTGGGAAAAGCCATGGTATGGTGACAGATGAAGAGAAGGTCTATTCCAAGATTAGTATGACTTTGCAATCAGATCACCATTAGTTGATCAAGTTACACCAGAACCAAGCCCTGCGAGCAGTGGGCAGTCATGCACTCACACGCACAAAGGTCAACTTGCCTCACATAAGCATTGATTGGGTAATTCAGGACAGGTCAGAGAAATATACCTGTAGAAGAGGCAAAAAAGGAGGGCCTAGTGATATTATATTGGAACATTTTTCCCTGCTGTATTTTTAAAAAACTAGCACTGTCTGGAGCATCCATATGTATTTTGTCGTCTTTCTTAGAAAATGATTTCAATCATGCCCCATTTTTAATACAATTGTATTAGCAAAAGATTGTGCATTTGAAATATAGTGTGGACATGATTTCTGCTCTGGTCTTAGCTGCCTTTTATATCACCATTCCCTTGGTTTTCTCTCTTTTTCCTGAATCCCAAGGTCATTCCCACATGCCATTACAGGTTTTTCATTCCTTCTCTCTAGAAAATGGTTTATGGTGAAGAACACATGGTAGAAGATGTAGCCATATGTGGAGATATTTAGAGAGATGTGTTTATGATGCTACATGCAGAAAAAGATAGTTTTAAAAATGGGACATGATGGAAATCACTTTTCAAGACAGAAGACAAAATACATATGGATGTTCCAGACAGTGCTATCTTTTTAAAAAAATACAGCAGGGAAGAGTGGGGCTGTAATTTTTCTGAATATCCTTCTGAGTTAGGAAATGAATCAGAACAGATTACTCTGACAGTGACCTGAAATAGACCAGGTTTTATATTACTTACTGTCATCTCCATTTTAGCTTGTATGGTTAGTAATTGTTTATCTTTCAGATAGCAAATATGAAGAGACTATTTCCTTTTCGGCATATCAAGAACAGTATTTGCAAATTTGTGGATCAGTACATTTTTAAATGTACCATATATTAACTTTTTAAACTTTTTTGGAATACATTGATGAAGGAAAGGGATGAATAAAATATTAATTAAATAACATTTGGTTAATTTTTTACTTCTTTGATAAATATCTAGTGATAACAATTACCCACAGCCTATGAAATACTGATTTAATTTCAGCTTCAAGTATCATTGTCTTCCTTGTGAAAATGTTTATACAGTTTCTATAACTTGACCTGCCCTTATGCATCCAGAGAAAATGTTCTTTTGGAAATCAAATAGTTGCATTTACATTCTTACATTTGTCAGTGCATCAACTATTACAGACTAATATCTTTATAAGGACTGAACTGTATAATGTGCAAGAACAAAGCACATTTCTCTATCCCTGCGATGGAAAGAAAATGGAACTGTTGCTTCTCTAGCAAAGAATTGAAGGAAGATATTGTTTGAAAACCTTACATTTTAAGGACAGAGAAAGGTGAAGGACAAAAGGGAAAAGGTCAAACATTTTAGTCTAATTGTTATAAAATAAACAACTTAAGAAAAATGCACCCCGTCTATACAACTCTTAAATATTGGAAGATCAGGTAGTAAATAAAACACCTCACCTCACATTACATTTAAAACGTTTAACCATGGAAATATATTTGGCTACTAGATGAAAGTATTGATTGTATGAGCTGGTGAAGGCAGAAGTGTTAAAATGCCGAGTTCAGCCTCAGAAATAAAATGGGTACTAAGTAATAAAATGCCTTTGCTGAAATCCTTAAGCAAGAAATCTTCATGAAGATGAAATGAATGAAAGGGGATTAATATTAAAGTTTACCACTCCCATTTTACCTACTTCATTTATTTAGCTCCCTCCCTCCATTTTATTATATACACAACAATAATTTTTACTGATGGGAAAATGGGTTTATGATTCAAATTCTCTTTTGATAGGAAAGAATATTGCACTTTGAGGTTTAAGCATGAAAGAAGCCTTGATCTCATTTTCAAAGTTAATGGTCAATATAGTTGAAAGAGAGATCACTTTGGAGTACTGAATTGTTGAAGGCCAAGTTGATGGCTGGAAATACTGAATGTTTTTAGCCTGCTTCCTTCCTATTCTATATTTGATTCTTATTCTAGAACAAAATTGTCTAACTTACTATAAAAAATAATACAATTTAAATGCAAATAGAGCACAAACCATATTCAGTAATCAAAAGAAAAACAACAACAGCCTCTCTGTAAAAATCTCCTAGTACCTCTACATTTAATTTTAAAACCTAAGAGAGCCAAACAATAGGAAGCAGAGAAAAAACATTAAGCAACTACAATCAGTTTGAAATATTATGTTTACATTCATGCAATGATTAAATCAGCAGAAGTATGAAACAGGTAAAAAACTTCATATAAAAAGTATTGACTGAAAGTTTCAAAAACAAAATGGTCTCATGCAGCTCAGCTGTGGTTCAGATAAATCTGTTTTCATTTCTAAAATGTTCAATATCTATCTTTGAAAATAAACCTAGCAACCATTTCCTTCAAGAAAAGCAACTGTCCATTTCTAGAAATTATTACAATAGTCTTTTCTAGAAGAAATTGATTAGGAAATACATATACCCCAGCCACATTCTTCTTCAGGAATACAATTTTTTTTTTGCATTTGATTATAATATTAGTGGTTGAAATTATAAGAAACACTTAGCTTTATAATCCATATGCTACTTGCACCAGATTACATTTTGTTGGAACATTTTACTCTGCCATTGTAAACAAAGGCATTCTAAGGAATCTTTTCATCTATGATACACAATATAATATATATAAACATAAAATCTCCATAAGAAAATTATCCACCCACAAAATTAAATGTAGCCCAAGGGTTGAATTAGTCATGACAATTCCAGGTGATGTAGCTGAGGGCTTAAATCAGGTTTATTCCACTAGAAGGGAATATTAAGCGCTTATTTCTGGACTGTTTCATACAGGAAGCCTTGCTTGTAATCAGCAATTGATGATGTCTTTCCAGGGGAGGAAGTGACACAGAGTGCAATGCAATTTCTATGATGTCAGGCTCCCACAGCCTCATTGCTGGCAAAGGAGCATCTTTACGAATTCTAATCCCTGTAAAATCTAATTTGTTGTGATAGGATTCTTAGGTCTGAAATTATATCTTACCTCCTTTTTTTAGGCCTTGAATGTCAAATACAGCAATTTTGTAGTAATAACAATAACAACAAAAACAACAATAGTAATAGCAATGTGAGTGCTTTATTAGAAAAGGACAGGTGTTTTTCAGTTCTGTGTTTATGCACATAAATGGGCTTGTCTTTCACTCGACATGAAATTGATTTATTTATTATCATGTCAACGTGTACACGTATCATGTACACGATGTAAAAAAGATGTTGAGACTCTAGAAAGAGTGCAGAGAGGAGCAACAAAGATGATTAGGGGACTGGAGGCTAACATATGAAGAACAGTTGCAGGAACTCAGTATGTCTAGTTTAATGAAAAGAAGGACTAGGAGATACATGATAGCAGTGTTCTAATATCTCAGGGATTGCAACAAAGAAGAGAGAGTCAAACTATTCTCCAAGCACCTGAGGGTAGAACAAGAAGCAATGGGTGGAAACTAATCAAGGAGAGAAGCAATATAGAACTAAGGAGAAATTTCCTGACAGTTAGAACAATTAACCAGTGGAACAACTTGCCTGCAGAAGTTGTGAATGCTCCAACACTGGAAATTTTTAAGAAAATGTTGGATAGCCATTTGTCTGAAATGGTGTAGGGTTTCCTGCCTCGGCAGGGGGTTGGATTAGAAGGCCTCCAAGGTCCCTTCCAACTCTGTTATTATATTATATTATATTATATTATATTATATTATATTATATTGTATTGTATTGTATTGTATTGTATTGTATTGTATTGTATTGTATCGTATCGTATCGTATCGTATCGTATCGTATCGTATCGTATCGTATCGTATCGTATCGTATCGTATCGTATCATATCATATCATATCATATCATATCATATTATATATTATGTGCAAGTTATTTTCACTTCCTAGCGACCACATAGATACATTTTTTCCACTATGATATATCCCTAGCTTGTTCTCACAATGGTGCACTCACTGACGATATAATAGTCTGTCCAAGTTGCTGCTGGCTGTCCTCTTTCCTTTCCTTCTATGTTTCTCAGCATTAGACCTTTTTCCAGAGAGCTTGGTTCTTGCATAATATGTCCAAAGTAAGATAATTTTAGTCAGTTGCTTCAAGTGACAACTCAGGGCTGATTTGTTCAATAATCCCTTGCTTTGTATTCTGGCTGCTATACTATTCTCAGGAGTCTTCTCCAACACCAAAGTTCAAAGGTGTCAATACTTTTCTTATCCTACTTCTTTAAAATCCAGTTTTCACTTTCCTGGAGAGCCACAGAGAATAACATGGACTGCACAATTCTTATCTTCATAGATATAAACACAGAAGAACATCTGAATATTGTTTCAAAGGTTTGCTCAACCAAGTACTAGTCTGCAACATGTTTTTTGATTGCTTGTTCTTTTACTGTTGATGGTTGATGCTAAAGGCAGAAGCAGAAGCTAAAAGGAAGAAGCAGAAGCTCCTCTGCTTCAATATCTACACCAAGAGTGCCAAACTCACATC
Organism: Ahaetulla prasina; assembly: GCF_028640845.1. Lineage (NCBI taxonomy): Eukaryota > Metazoa > Chordata > Lepidosauria > Squamata > Colubridae > Ahaetulla > Ahaetulla prasina. Next base: position 53,963,246 of record NC_080544.1, on the reverse strand, counting down.
ATCATGGTGTTGTCATATCAGGTCTTTTTTCCCCTTTGCTAAACCGGGCAGGGGTGTGGCCAGCATGTGACGCATTTGGCAGGGAGTTTGATAGCTCTGACCTACACTGTAAACTCTTAAGGCTAGTTGTTCTATCTGTTGTCATTATTTTAAGCTTCTTTATATTTAATTTTAATCATATTTCTTCACTTTGACTTTCACTATAGGGCTTGCAGGTGTTTTTTTTCATTTTTTGCTGTCAAGACATGGAAACTGGTATGGTATTAATAGTGGGGCTGAGGTTAGATATGATCCAGTTTTATCCTTTTGACCTATGGCATATCTATTCTTTATTTTTTATAACTTTTAAAATAAGATTTAGTCCTCTCTCTATACCTCCCTACAGTTCAGTTCAGATTTATTTCTCAGTCTGTTTCTAATTAGCTGTATCAACTATTCACAACAAGGTTATAATACCACTGTGCAGATTCAGTAGTAGGAACCATGTTTTATTATATAAAACTTCACTTTAAACACCACTTAATCAATAGGTTTGGTATGTTCACTGTGTTCTAAGACAATAAGAGCACCAGTGTGCCTACCGTCCCTGTCCTAATGTTCCCTTTAGTTGTATTCATTTTATGAATTCAATTCATGCTTATACTTATAAATATATATTAATATGTATTTGACAAAATAAACAAATAAACAAAACAAATTCTCAATAGCTGCCCATGTGAATCACTGAGTGAATGGGGGAACAATGAAGCCACTGATGCGTCATACTAAACATAGAGTTAGTAAGCATACCCAGGAGAGGTAAGCAGATGATACTGGCCATCAACTCCTTTGATCTTTAGATCAAACAGGTTCCAAAGAAGGTTGAGTAAAAGAAGCTCACATGCCTTTGCTCTTTTCTTGAAATTTCTTAATTGTAAGACGAAAAAGAATAGCAAGACCACATTAGAATTCAGTTTACCTCTGCATAGCTGCCTTTGGAATAAGTACATGGATTATTTCCTTTAGTATGCCACGATTTAAATATCTCCGTTTTTCTACTTTACTACAATTGTTGAAAATGCAAAGCTATATGGTTAAACTACTATAGTTTTTATTCACTGAGTGGAAGAGATAAAAAGTAAGCACCAAAGAGGTTAACTTTCTGGGATTCCCCCCACCCCCCAGATTGTCAACATTTACCAAAAGTTATAAGAGTGTCTACATTGTGCTATTTCTCTTCCCACACATTTCTTACTATATTCAATTTTTTTCTTTGCTATCTAAAATAAAAAAGGGGTAAAAAAGAGAGAGAGAGAAAAAGAAAATAATAGCTACTGGTTGCCCCAAATCTGTTAAAATAATCATAGCTTCTATCACTGATGCCAGATATTGGGATTCATGAATTGATTTTTGAGTATGTGCTATTAAGCAGGCAATGTCTCTTAGCAATCACATAGACAGATCTCCTGTAGGATGATATGACTTCAATCAGTTGCTTCAGCAATATAAATGTTGCACTCATTGCTGCTGTAATTGATTCCATCCACCTGGCTGCTGGTCATTTTCTTCTTTTTATTTTATTTATTTGTCAAACACAACAGTATATATAAGTATAAGCATGAAATAACCATACAAAATTTGGATACAATCAAAGGGAACATTAGGACAGGAACGGTAGGCACGCTGGTGCTCTTATGCCCGCCCCTTACAGACCTCTTAGGAATGGGGTGAGGTCAATAGTAGATAGTCTTTGGTTAAAACTTTGGGGATTTTGGGAAGAGACCACAGAGTCTGGTATGCATTCCAGGCATTAGCAACTCTGTTACTGAAGTCATATTTTCTACAATCAAGATTGGAGCGGTTCTCATTAAGCTTAAATCTATTGTGTGCTTGTGTATTGTTGCGATTGAAGCTGAAGTAGTCTTTGACAGGAAGGACTTTGTAGCAGATGATTTTATGAGTTATACTCTTCTCCCTTCATCCTCTTTTACTAGTGGTAAGGGTTTCTCAGGAGATCTATGTCTTCACATAATGTGTTCTTTATATCAGGGGTTTCAATCTTGGCAACTTTAAGCCTGGAGGTCTTCAACTCCCTTTCTGGGAATTGAAGTGCGCCAGGCTTAAAGTTGCCAAGGTTGGAGATCCCTGCTTTATATGATCATTTAAGCCTGGTCATTTGTGACTTGATTGAGAACTCTGGTTTATTTGTTTGATGATCCATTTTTTTGTTTTTGTTTTGTCTATCCGTGAATAGGGATACACAAGAAGTTCAGCTGGCAAATAAATACTGTGTTTCCCTGAAAATAAGACCCTGTCTTATATTTTTTTGAACCCTGAAATAAGCACTTGGCTGATTGGGCTTATTATCAGGGGATATCTTAGAAAAGTAGAAAAAATGTGAACAAAGAAAATAACAAATGCAAAAATTCATAATGGAAAGAACTATATGCTCTACAAAGGAATACCTTTTCTTATGAACAATTATGCAAGTTTTGCATAATTGTCCATAAGTAATATGAGAAGAAGCAATGAAGTTCCTTTATTCCTTTAGCAGTAACTTTTTACTTTGCCAAAACTCTGAAACAAATTACAGAAGACAAGCATCTTTCACGATTTGCTGCAGGCAAACCCAAAGTTCACACAGTAGGGTCAGTAAAACAGGCAGTCTCACTATGTTGGAATGTCTGGTCCTCTGAAAATACCTCTTTCACTTGAAATATGAGTTCCTCCTTGAGGGAGATGGGCGGCCTAGAAACACAAATGATAAATAAATAAATAATAAAATATCCAGTGGAATAGAACAAAAACAAAGCAAAGCTAATAAGACAAAATGGTGCAAAATTAACTTGTCCCCTGTGTTGGAAAGGATCAAGACAACGATCACTGTGTAAACTACATAAAGAAGTTCTGTTTTTTTTCCTAACAATGAAACTTATGTTTAATGAAAAAATGGGTACAAGCCAAAAATGCCATAAAATTATAAGAGAATTGCAGGATAGCAACACTGTCAGTACAGGATACAGCAATAACATTCTTAACAGATTCCTGTTTAGTTACTAGTTAAAAGCTTCTACAAAAGAAAGGACTAGGGCTTAATTCTTCTTATGTGATGTTCTGCTGTGAACAAGAGGTTCCTGTTAGAAATTTTCTCCTAACAATTGCCAGTAACTTTGCATCTTATTTCTGTGGATTGTCCAGTCTTATATTTCAGGACAACATATATATTTTTCTTCAAGATATGTTGTTTTATCTATGACAATTGTTTGTGTATACTGTTGTGACAAAAAGAAATAATAATAATAATAATAAAAAGTCTGCTCTAGTACAGTGCAAGGAAAAGACGAATTCTTTTTGTTATAGCACTGATACCACAGACAAATGTTTCTCAATTTGTCAAATTTAAGATGCATGGAAATGCATGGATTTCAACTCCCAGAATTTCCCAGACCACCTGGCTGGCTGAAAAATTCTGAGTTGAAATCCACACATCTTAAAGTTGCCAAGATTGAAAAACACTGCTGTAGAACCTTGATGGCCTCCCAGAAGCTGGTTAAGATTAAGGTCTCCAGAGAGCCTTTGGGATATGTGTGTCATCCTGCTATTCTTCTACTGAATATTAGTTTGTGACTATGATTGTTTTTTATGTGACATACAAAACTATTATAATAGCTGAGTCTGTTCATGCTATTGTGATGTTTTTACTTATTGATTGTATATGTACTATGGATATCATATTTGTCTAGATTGCAGAAAATATGACTTCTGTAACAGAATCATCAGTGCTTGGAATACTTTACCTGACTCTGTGGTCTCTTCTCATAATCCTAAAAGCTTTAACCAAAAACTTTCTACTATTGACCTCACCCCATTCCTAAGAGGACCATAAGGGGCGTGCATAAGCGCACAAACGTGCCTACAGTTCCTGTCCTATTGTTTTTCTTTTCTTCTTCCTATATATATATATACTTATATATATATACTTATACCTCCTTATACTTACTCATATTTGTGTTTATATACTATATAATCTTTTTGTATGATACCTACATATATAGTTGTGACAAAATAAAATAAATAAATAAATAAAATAAATAAATAGATATTGGAAGAAAATCATAATGAGTTTATTGCACAAAAATTTGTTAGCTGACTAGCTAGTTAAGATATGTTGCCCATGTGCTATACCATGAAAATTCTATTTAAGAATACATATCTCATTAACCTCTGCTCTGTTTTTCAAAATATAGCTACATTTCAGCTGAGGAAAAAAAATCAGGTAATATAAAATATAAAGCATACATAAAGAAAATATTCTAAATGTACATACTCTTCTGATTCCCTTGCAAATAGTAAAGATTAAGAATACTCTTTGCATATAATCTGAAATGACAGCTGTAATTGTTTATTTTACTGAATTTCCTGTTTATATATAACAGTTTTCATTTTGGCAATGAGGCAGGCAAGTACCAAATGTAATATCTGTACCAAAAATGAAAATCCTTTCTATGTTAAGCTTTATGTAGGTCATAATTTGCCTTTTAACGAAGAACAGGCTTAAAGGCAGCCTGGGAGAAATCCTTGTTTGTACGGTGGGAAACTTTGCTAGACAGTTGTTGCACTTAATTGCAGATATTAGTTTAAATTCATTGACTGTTAATTAGACAAAAACATTTACTTGGTTACAGTCAGAGTACCTAAGATATACCAGATTAATGGGGAAGTTCCTATTGTATCATGAGAATGCAGGCTTCCAGTTAAAATAAATAAATAGCAGAGGTCTTCATGCTCTCGTGGTTTGAAGAAAATTATCAAAAAGTGTAAGATGTTGGGAAAATATGATCTTGACCTTATAACTAACTATTTACAACTCTAAGTTAACTATATTACATTTGGAAATATTTACAAATTCTAAACAGAGCATGATTTCACTGCTTATGCAAATGTGAACTTTATACTATTTTGATCACATATTATGTGATTACTTATTCTATATATTTGTGACTTATCATTTATTCCTTTTTATCTTTGGGTTCTGTCATTTCAAATTTTACAACTTTAACATGCTACAGTTAGAAGGGATCATATTTAGGCCATTAACCTCTGTACAATGCAGGATTCAAATTAAAGTATTGCTGAAAGCTGGATGTCTTGGTTCCATTTGAACACTTCTAAATGCTGAATTCAGTTTGCTCATATTGTAGGCACACTATTAAAGGTAGCCAATTTGTCCCTACAACTATGAAAGTCTAAATTTGATTTTAGCCAAAAGCTAAGAAGCAATTTATTATAGTGTAATAAATGACTAAGGGACACAGTAGCTCAATGGTTAAGATGCTGAGCTTGTCAATCGAAAGGTCAGCAGTTCAGCAGTTCGAATCCCTAGTGCCGCATAATGGGGTGAGCTCCCGTTACTTGTCCCAGCTTCTGCCATCCTAGCAGTTCGAAAGCACGAAAAAATGCAAATAAAAAAATAGGGACCACCTTTGGTGGGAAGGTAACAGTGTTCCGTGTGCCTTTGGCATTTAGTCATGTCAGCCACATGACCATGGAGATGTTTTCATACACCGCTAGCTCTTTGGCTTTGAAACGGAGATTGAGCACCACCCCCTAGAGTCGGGAACGGCTACCACATATGTGCAAGGGGAACCTTTACCTTTACCTTTATATAACTATATTTTGCACAGCAGCATGTAAAATCCATGTGACCCTCATGGGCCATGTTCTTGCCACACAGACATATTTAATTGTAGATGTCATCAAATTTTTGTAATGTTACATATTATAATACTTTAAATAAATTTTAGATACCATTGCATTTTTGTAATTTAGGTGTTATTACCTGTTATATAATTCTAGATGCTATCATACAACCTAGACATTTATTGTTTCTTTTGTACATCACACATAGATTCTAATTGTTATTTTTATAGATTTATTATAATTTTGTCTTAAATTCTCTTTATTGTCTCTTAAAATAGATTTATAATTATTTATAGAGCCCTGAACTATACTTGTATGCTTGTATTGCTCTAAGACTATAATAAACCAACTGACTATAGAAGTCTCAATTATATATTTTTGACTCCTTATCTATGCATCAGATTTTAATTAGTTGAAAAAAATCATGTTAAGTTATTTAATAAATCTTGGCTATGTACCACAATCTGATACAGTGGGATTATTACTAGAGGTAGATATTACATATTTATTTATGTATTTATTCAATTTCTACAGTCACCCAACTTAAGCAAGTGACTTTGGGTGGCTACAATGTTAAAATCATAAAAAAAAAACCATCCACAAAATAAAGAAGTAAAAACAGTGATGATTAATTAATTAATAGCAAGGCCAAGCAACAGGGCCCTTAACACATTCTGAGCCCCAGGCCTGGGTACATAACCAAGTTTTTAAAGCTTTGTGAAAGCTAACACGGTTAGGACCATTCTAATATCTGAGAGGAGAATATTCCACAAAGCAGGTGCTCATCTCCTAGTTCTTGCCAGGAGACACTCTTTGGTTGTTGGGATCTACAGCATGCCCAATCTCTTGAATTAAATTGGATGGATAGAAATCTAAAATCTGTAATATTTTTGTGAATACTTTTTATTAGATTTTTCATGCAGTAAACCCCAAATTTTCAAGTAGTTTTTTTTATTAAAAACATTTCTGTTGCTTCATATTTACTGCCATCTGTAAGTGATTTGTTAAAATAGCAAAAGAAACATTCACATACTTTCTACTGGGTTATGTATATGTTTCCCACTCCCCTACCATGTGCATTGAATAATTGGGCAACAATAATAAATACTTTTCCCCCTTACTGATCTGTCAACTCTAACCAATGGTTCAGTATTAGCCGAGCCAAGTCTTATTGTTTGTACATACCATGTCCTTAGGACTCTGTTAGGAAGTAAAATGGAAAGAATGTTTTAGGAAAAAACCAAAAAAAAAAACCCCATGACTCTGAGATTTACTGGTATAATAGTGATGTACATTTAGGAAATAGAGGCATGTGACTTAAGCAAGCTAGGATGGGAACTTTTAATCCTTAGAACATCAAGTTCCCATTTGTATGCCTTCCCAAGTTAAAATAGTTCTCAAAGCTTTTCTTTCTATATGCTATTTGCAACCTTCGGACTATTATTTACTGGCTCATGCTGATCTTTTAGGTTAGGAATGGAATTGTCTAAAGATAATCACTAGTGTTGCAAGACAATTGTGGAGACTGTGGATTTTAATTTACTTATCTGAACTCATGAATATGGATGCACTGATTGTTTTGCATGCCATATGAATTTCTATAGGTGTTATATGTTCTCCCTGTTCATGTAATATGGATAGAAAGTAAATGCGTACCTAATGTTTGTCTCTCCCATCAATCCATATCTTCTTGCACTGAGTTGTTAGATCTGCAGGTATTCACCGGAAAGTGAATAATTAAATAGGTTTTCAGATAATACAGACACATTGCCTTGTATTCTAGCAGAAATAAATTAGAAATTCCCTTTGAACAGAACAAGAATTGCAGTGATGTGGCAAAGTGTGTGTCTGTGTACTTAGATCCTTTTCCATTATTAACCTTCATGTGAGCTGACTGAAAACCTTCATAATATTTAAATATCTTCCCAAATATAGTAGTTTGTGGTATGTATGTAAAGTTCAGGCTATCTGAATATTATGCTGATTTTGTTTATTGAAATATTTATATATTGGTTTTGTGTTCCAAAAGTATTCTCTGAAATACTAAATAATAAAGTAGTACAACCACCTCCTCCTCCTCCTCCTCCTCCTCCTCCTCCTCCTCCTCCTCCTCCTCCTCCTCCTCCTCCTCTCCTAAAACAAACAAACAAACAAACAAACAAACAAACAAACAAACAAACAAACTGTAATTTAAAAATGTATACTGATTGGCATTTTAAAATACAAATGTTTTTCTGGGATAATTAAAGCTGGCTTGAATGATGCTAATATGCATAAATCAATCTTATCTTCTGGCTTTTTATTCGACATCCAACTGTTTTCCTGCAAGAACACCTCACCTCTACAACTCTAATTTCCCCAACATTCAAAATTCAATGTTTTGACTGAAAAAAATCTGATTTATTTATTTTTTTTGCCAAATTTTGCCAATTTTTTTTGCCAAATAGTTTATTGTTTGGTATACATTTATTTTATCTTTTAATCATTTCAGATCTGCTGCAAGAATATTCATAATATAGTATGCACAGCAATCAAAACCCCCTTATTTGTTTAATGCTGAATGCTTCTTTTAAAAATAACTCCCATGTTAAAACGATTATACCAGCATTGTCAACTTGGTGTTATGAATTCTGAATTTTCTCATATCTGGAGGGTTCAAGCTTGGAAAAGATGATTGATTCAGTACCATTAGTATTATATGGCATTTTGTAAGTGACATAATAAAAGTCTCCAAGGACCCTACAAACTATATTAATCAATAGGGAAGATTTGAACAGGAAATTAAGATAAATGTATTGCCTTTTTATTACCACCAGGATCATAAGGCCTCACTGGATAGTGCCTATCATATTACTGCTAATATGTGAGCATCATTCAATGATTATTTCTGATGATTTAAAACTTATGTTATATTACTATTTTAATGAGAAAACTTTTAAATATTCATTCACTGCTTCCCTTAAAGAGAATGCTTACATGCAGTTTGAAACACAGATTGCCAAACTCCCAGTCCTCAGCTAAAAATCAGCATGCATATATAAAAATAAATAAAAATTATATGCATGTTTGTGTATGCTTGTGTTTGTTTGTGTGTGTGTGTGTGTGTGTGTGTGTGTGTGTGTATTTAACTGATAAAAAGTGAATTTCTAGTTTAGGATAGAAGGCATTTTGTAATGATTCTTTTTTCATTTAATACCTTATTTTAATAATAATAAAAAGTTAATTATATCATTCAAGTCACCAACACCAAATCAAGTTGTGCAATGTCCCAGATTTAGTTTCTAAACAGACTAAAATCTCTGTGATTTTATGTATGAATAATTCACTGCTATGGATATACAGAATCAGATCCAATAGACTATTATTTCTAACATTTTAATCTGTTCTAAAAGTCAACATGTGGTGATTGATCAGACAATGAGAAAGACCCTTGTTTCAGGTCAGGCCACTAGCATGTAATATTGTACTTGCAGATCTGTAGTTGTTATGCATAAAGGATGATCATTTACTGATACTTGGTTCTGTGGGAAATGATATTCAATTCCCCAAAGTTTCATAAAGTTCATAAAATGGCACAAAACTCTGGTGTTTTCATATAGAAGAGTAGGGTTAATGCCGGATATTACAAGGTTATTTTTTTTCCTTGTCCGAAAATATCTCCCGCACCTCCAAGAAAAACTCTGAATGTAAGCTGCAAGTTATTTTAAGTAGGCTTTTTGTACAACATCCCTAATTTTTGCTCACAAGGAAAAGAAGAATATATAGTGGCAAGTCACCTTTTTAATCTTTCACAGTAAGTCATTATATACATGTGACCAGCAAGTTTAACATCTGCTTCATTCTTCTTACAGTCTGGCTAGACTTTTTAGGGCATGTAGGTCAATGCTGGAAAGGAAAATCTAGTTGATATCCACTCTATTAACAGTAGCTATTCTGTCAAATAGAAATGCTAATTAAACATTGTCCATGTTATTATGTAGCCTGATCTCTTTGAATATGTCATTTGGATAAAACGCTGTTCTGTCCTTGTGTAAGGAACATAGATTTTCAAATTTAATAAAAGGTGACCACATCTGTGTTTTTTGTAGATAATAGAAAAAGATACGTGGGGAAAATAACTTTGTACCAACCTCTGATAATTTTCCTTTATAAAATTGTGAACAAAATATAGTATAACACTAAAACAAATAAACAACAAATGTAATAAATTAATTGTCATCCATAGTATAGTGTACAAAGATATAGGTCTTAAAGGAGAAATTCAAAATTTGAGAATCCAATGAAGCCTTTTTCATACAAAAATAACAGTGGGATGTATTTTATTTTATTATATTAGGGTCAGATTTATTTTGGGGAAAATATTATTCTGAGAAAAAAACTTGTCCCTCCCTCAGACATTTAACTTTGAGTTGTTAGTGTTCACTAAATTTCCTGTCCTGTTGACTCAGGATAGTCAAAGGTTTGATAATTTTGATATCAAATACATTTAACAATTTTTGTAGGTTCTTTCATTATGAGTAGCGAGTTGGAAATACTTTTTTAAATAACTCTATGAAAAATTATGGGAGAATTATAATTTAGTTTGATATAAGACTCTTACTGCACTGGTTTGGACATTGCTTATATTGTGAAATTTTGATCTTAATGTCAACTATTAAGAACTTAAACCACTATGTCATAATTTGCTTTATTTTTCCAATTAGAGGCTAAAAGGAAAAATCTATTTTTAAATATAGGTTTAGATAAAATGTGCATTTTTAGAATAAGAAAGTCAGTTACTGAAATGGAAAAGAGGTCTGTCTTTATTTTTATATTGTTAAATATGACAGTGCATTTATTAGACATAAGAGTAATGCATTTGGTGGATGATAATAAGCCAAGTTCCTAACATGAAGAAAAACATTTGCTGAAAAAAATCTTAACACAGAGAAAATAGAGTTCATATAGTTGCTAACAACTGGTGTTTAATTGAAAATGTTAAGGCTGTAGAAGTAAGGAAGACATATAGTGAGATTATGGTAAAGCTGTAAGAAAATGAAAAAAATATCATTTCCTGGTAATTGAAAAACATTACAAGACACACATGGTTAAAGCTAGAAGTGCTGTCCCCCATTCAAGGAGGAGATTAAAACTTAATATGGGGGCATGAAATAATGTAACATCTGTACTGTATTTCTTTCTTGTTGAAACTTAAAAGGAAAAGTAACAAATCAATTTTTCTTATTCAACTTATTTGCTCCAGATAAATTTGCTACTCTATGTTAATATTATTTATATGATATTTAGAACAATTATCTTGCATATTGTTGTAAAACTGTAAAAGTAACATTGTTTGACCTTAAAATAGATTCAAAACAGAATGTTCTTTAAGGATTTGAAGCAAATGCTGTGGGTTTTTTGTTTTTTTAAATGAAATTCAAGAATTGGTATCCTAATTTACATAGTTCAGATGTTTCCTTCTATTGCTACAGGGTAGTAAGAGGCAAAATTATCATCTTAATTTCTTTTAAACTAGGAGAAATTTGAACTATTTGGAATAGAGTTCAATATTTTTAAGGAATTCAAGATCTAAAGCACTGATTTCCATTGGTCTTCCCAAAATTAACAACATGAAAGAAATTACATTTCGAGGCTTCAATTTTTCCTGACTCTGGATCAATCTAAAAGGGTTTAGAACCACAAATACGATTTGGGGAGTTTTATGATTTGCGCATTCCTGCCACTGTAGGAAAACTAAATAACAAAAAAAATAACAGATGGAAAACCTATATATTGCACAGATTTGCCATTCAATGTTGTTTTTCCTTCCATATTTTCAAATATGATGGGATTTGCTGTCCATTCTGTTGATAGCAAAGAAACTGGTCAACTTACTGTTAATTTCAGGCTGATGTAGAAAAAAAGTACTAATTGCAATTTTTTAAAAAATTGAAGGAATGAAAACCAGTTCATCATGTGGGATAATCTACAAGAGTGACTCTTTTAAGATCTCTTTGGTTTCTTAGCTAAATATCTTCCAAAATGGCAGGATTTTCCTACCTGATAATGCCCTTGGCTTTGGCTTGACCATGGCTTTATCATTATTAATGCATTTATCAGTTCTCTTGATCTGATTTTCTATTTCTTGGATTACAGATTAGCTGCGCTGAATGTTACAGATCACTAAGAAAACCCAGTTGCATAAATGGTTCTTTGAATCATATATGTATAACACCTCAGGATAATCCCTTGAAGCAAACACCAACATATTATATTCTTTAGAGATAATCTAAATTTTACATTATGTTTAAGACATTTGACTATTAGCTGATGATAACAGTTGTATGGAAGAATAGTGAATGTCATTGTAAGTATCATCACCTATAGCTAAACTTACAATACAGTTCTTCAGAAATATGTTTTTTAATGAAACCCAAATATAAAAATGTATCTAAAGTTTTAACATCTTATCCAAAACTCAAAAGCTGAACTTGCTGGTTGCTCATGCATTAAAGAAGCTTATGTAATAATTCTTTAAGTATAGAGAAAGATTCTTTGATCTTTAATATTTATATAAACTTACCCATAAGGAATAATTGAAATTGCCTTGAATTTGTTAATTAGCTTGTACTGCATGGCATAATTTCTTCAGCAGTTTTCCTTCTCAGTGTCCCATAAGAATATTTCTGGATGAATTGTCTTGGGTCCAGAAGTATTTTGCACTTCACTATAAGGCAAATTTGAATGTTTCATAACCTGAACATCACAATGATTGGCTAAAGAGATTTTGCTTATAGATGGTAAAATAAAGGTGGCTGATTTAAAAAAGGCTTTGCTTTTTTTCTTTGAAACTACTATATATAATTTAATTAATTACTAAATGAAATGCAATGATTTCTTTTTCCATTTGTCAGAACAAATAGCCTTTTATATTTCTTTTAAAGAAAACTCGTAATACTTGATGTTTTTACAGTCATTACTATTAGAGATGGTAAAGATAGAGAATAAATTAAAATGCTAAATGCCATTTTTGATATTATGTTTACTGTAGTAACAATATAATATGTCCATTGTGGAGTCTTTGGTACTTTCTGACTTGGTTGTTTGCTTGCAGATGTTTCATTAACCGAAGATAACGTCAGCAGCACTGGTGATGTGATCTACTTGGGTAATAAAATATCTTCAAGCAAACAGCCAAGCTCAGAGAGCACTAACGGCTCAATAGTTCAACCCTGAAGTAATAATAATAACAATAGAGTTGGAAGGGACCTTGGAGGCCTTCTAGTCCAACCCCCTGCCCAGGCAGAAAACCCTACACCATCTCAGACAGATGGTTATCCAACATTTTCTTAAAAATTTCCAGTGTTGGAGCATTCACAACAGTATTACAGTAATAAATAACTCTATAAAATGGATGAAGTACTTTTTTCTTGTTTGCTTCAGTAGAAAAATAACATGGTGTTATTATATAATGAAGAAATCTAAGCTGAAAATTATCAGAGCCGGGATATCTGCACTATGGCCAGGCTACCTTGGATGGGAATGGCTGATGGTAGTGCAGTATCTGAAATTAGTAAAAGCGATTTGTCACTTATCTCTGTGTGAGTACCTTTATCAGAAATACCTGGAAACATATTCCATTGACCACTATAAGATGCACCTTTGAATAAATATAGTTAGATTAGCATTGTTACCTATATGTCTTAGACTATAAGTTCTTTTACACCAGACTTACAAACCATAATGCCTTTATATCCCTTGCACTTAATATAATATAAAACAGAGTTGGAAGGGACCTTGGAGGCCTTCTAGTCCAACCCCCTGCCCAGGCAGAAAACCCTACACCATCTCAGACAGATGGTTATCCAACATTTTCTTAAAAATTTCCAGTGTTGGAGCATTCACAACTTCTGCAGGCAAGTCGTTCCACTTATTAATTGTTCTAACTGTCAGGAAATTTCTCCTTAGTTCTAAGTTGCTTCTTTCCTTGATCAGTTTCCACCCATTGCTTCTTGTTCTACCCTCAGGTGCTTTGGAGAACAGCCCGACTCCCTCTTCTTTGTGGCAACCCCTGAGATATTGGAACACTGCTATCATGTCTCCCCTAGTCCTTCTTTTTATTAAACTAGACATACCCAGTTCCTGCAACCGTTCTTCATATGTTTTAGCCTCCAGTCCCCTAATCATCTTTGTTGCTCTTCTCTGCACTCTTTCTAGAGTCTCAGCATCTTTTTTACATCGTGGCGACCAAAACTGGATGCAATATTCCTAGTGTGGCCTTACCAAGGCATTATAAAGTGGCACTAACACTTCACGTGATCTTGATTCTATCCCTCTGTTTATGCAGCCCAGAACTGTGTTGGCTTTTTTAGCAGCTGCTGTACACTGCTGGTTCATATCTTAATGGTTGTCTACTAGGACGCCATTTTCTTTCCTTTTTTAACTTGTGTTCCTAATCTGTTTTTTGTGGTGCTGTTTTTGATAGGTTGGATTGTTTTTTCCTTTTGTGTAAAGACAGATGCAAAAAATGAGTTAAGTAGATCTGCTTTCTCCCTGTTGCTTGTCATCTTCTTGCCACTTTCTCCCAACAATGGGCCAATTGTTTCCTTGACTTTTTTCTTGTTTTTAACATGTTGGAAGAAGCTTTTTTTGTTATTTTTTACTTTTGTCGCTAGTCTTTGTTCATTATAAGCCTTAGCTTTCCTCACTTCATCTTTACAGGCTCGGGCTATTTGCTGATATTCTGCCTTAGCTATTTGCCCCTCTTTCCACTTTTTATACTTGTCCTTTTTGTCTTTCAATTTGTCAGATAGTTCTTTATGCATCCATGCTGGTTTCTTTTGAGATCTTTTATTTTTCTTCTTCATTGGTATTGTGCTAGACTGCACTTTTATAATCTCACTTTTCAAAATCTCCCAAGCTTCTTGAGTTGTTTTCTCCTTGAGGATTCTCATCCATGGAATCCTTCTCAAGCTCTCTCTATGTTTATTGAAATTAGCTCTCTTAAAGTCCAAGACTCTGTTTGACTTTGTTCTACTACTTGTATTTGCTTAATGTCGAATTCCAATATTGTGTGATCACTTCCCCCAAGGTTCCTGTAGCTTCAACAACTTCTATCATTTCATCTCTGTTAGTGAGAATTAACTCCAGTATGGCTGATCCCCTTGTTGCCTTCTCTACTTTTTGGGAAATAAAGTTGTCTGCTAGGTTTGTTAGGAACCTGTTAGATCTTCAACTTGGAGCAAAGTTTGTCTCCCAGTTGATGTCAGGGTAGTCGCACCGCTGCCATCACCGCCCTCCATCATCGCCCTCCCTCATTGCTACAAACTTTAAATTTCCCACCAAGGAGATAAAAGCCCAGCAACATTTACAACAACCCTAATCAGCCTATCCCCCAATCGGCAGGACTGCTGCAGGACTACTGGTGAGTTCCTAGGAGACTCCAGTCTCCCGGCCTCTACTGACTTTTTGAATCTCCCGCCATTACAGCCACCTGTAAAGAAGCTTCTTCAACCACCCTATCTCACCATTTTAAATTTCCCGCCAAATCTCACTGTTACCATAGTGACTCCCCATTACCATAGCAACTGCCAAATTGACTACCATTTAAAGTTAAAGAGACAGATATAAAATCAAAGATAATTGATTAAGTGACAGACACTTAATCATTACTAAAATAAAATAATAATAAATAAATAAAATAAAATAAAAATAAAATAAAATAAAACAAAGGAATAAGAAAGATCATCATTATGCCAGCCAGAAAATCAAACGCTGATAAAATCTTAGAATCAAGATTAACAACTATTGAACAAAACATAGATAAAAGATTACAAGCTATTGAACAAAACCTAGAAAAAAGAATTCAAAATATTGAACAAAACCTAGAAAAAAAATTCAAAATATTGAACAAAACTTAAAAAAGAAAATTCTATCAGTTATTGAACAAAGTTTCACAGATTTGATAAAACAAATTTCAACACTAAAAAATGTAAACTCTAATGATCTAAATCTCTTCCAAACTCATCTATCACCACAAAATATACAACTTACAACTCAACCTAGACATCAAATTAATACAACACAACCCAATCAACAAACAACTACTAATCAACTAATCAGAGATGCAATGGAGAGAGGACAAAAAATAAATAATGCAATATTATTTGGACTTGAAAACACAAATGAACCAGATATCAATAAGATTCACAACATCATTGGAAATTATAATTCATCAACCATCTCCCAAATGAAATAATTGCTGTCTCCAGAGATGGACCAGAATATAAAACAGCGATGGGACAACAGCACCAAGATTTTGTAGAGTTATATGCACTAATGAGGACAGTAAACGCAAATTCATAAAGACTATAAACTCAATTGCTAAATCCAACCCTACCTACAGTAAACTTAGATCACGTCCTGACCTATCCTTTCTACAAAGGATACGCTCTCGTGAACTTCGCACAGAACTTAAAAGAAGACAAGACAATGGTGAATCCAACCTATACATCGACTACCATGCTGATTGCATAAAAAATAAAACCTGCAATCAAAAAATCACCTCCAAACCCCCCATCACCCATAACAATCAACCAGCCATCCCAGTATTCAATCAAGTACCCATCCCCCTACCTCCCATTCAACCAACCATCTTACCAGCTATCCAACCAACAGCCATCCAACCAACAATCCAACCAGCCATCCAACCAACCATCCAAGCAGCCATCCAAGCAGCCATCCAAGCAGCCATCCAAACAGCCATCCAAACAGCCATCCAAACAGCCACCCAACAATCCACCCAACCAGCCATCCAAACAACCATCCATCCAAACACCCAAACTACCATCCAACCATCTATACAACCATCTATTGTCCACAACCCCCAACCTACTAACACCCAAAACTAGGTATGCACGCCCCTTACCTCTTCAACACCAATCATATCAGATCTCAAATGCAAATTGATAAATGCAAGAAGCATAGTCAACAAATTACCTGAATTTATCCTCTTATTAAACAGTGGCACATTTGATATCATTTTTGTTTGTGAAACATGGCTGAATTCATCCCTTCCTGACTCCATTATCTCAAACAAAGAATATCAAGTCTATCGATCAGATCGGGAAAACCGAAGAGGTGGTGGAGTGGCTATCTTTTACAAAAAGACACTGAATCTAAAAAATATCCAAGTAGCACATAAACTCTCTTCCTGAAACCATAGTATGCGACCTATCCCTTGACACTACTCTTGATTCTTACTATGCTACAGAGCCCCGACTATGACATTACCCACGCAAATATGCTAACCTCAATGCTAACATGGACTACCTCTTGCCCATACCCTCTTATCTTCCTTGGTGACTTAAATCTACCTCTCATTAACTGGACAACCAATGAATGTTCAACTGACCCAATCCATACTACACTATACAACGCTGTTACAAACCTAGGTCTTGAACAACTTGTAACTAACAATACAAGACTCAACAACTGCCTTGACCTCATCTTCTGCAACAATCCAAACTCAATTTACGGACTACAAATTAAAGAACCCTTTTCAAACAGTGACCACTGCATGATTGATTTTCGTCTCAATATACGTCCATACTTAAATCGTCATAACACCAGAACTCCCAACTACAACTTCAAGAAAGCCAATTACGACCTTATAAACAACGATCTTTCACTTCTGAACTGGCAAAATCTGTTTGCAACCTGCATAACCGCTGATGACCTCTATAGAATCTTCCTACTTGAAATCAATAGAGTCATTAAATTATATGTACCACGAATGACTACCATGTCCAAGAAAAACAAACTACCCATATCAATAAAAAAGCTTCAATCAAAAAAAAAATCCCTCTGGAAAAGAAACAAAAAAGGCTATGTTACAAACTTCAGAAACCGTTACAGAAACATATATTATATTATATTTATATTTATTTGATTTTTATACCGCCCTTCTCCCGAAGGACTCAGGGCGGTGTACAGGCAGAATAAAACCAACAAAAAACAATATACAATATACAAAATTAAAATCAGTTAAAAACTTATTAAATGAGCCTGAAAAATTTAAGAAATTTACCATAAAACCAATAACCCCATTAAAATTGCTAAAAATTTAAGTTTAAAATTTCATTCAAGCCAGCCCCGCGCGAATAAAAAGATATGTTTTCAGTTCGCGACGGAATGTCCGAAGGTCAGATATCTGGCGTAAGCCCGGGGAGTTCGTTCCAGAGTGTGGGGGCCCCACAGAGAAGGCCCGTCCTGGGGCCACCAGCCGACATTGTTTGGCGGATGGCACCCTGAGGAGTCCCTCTGTGAGAGCGTACGGGTCGGTGGGAGGCATGTGGTAGCAGTAGGCGGTCCCGTAAGTACCCAGGTCCTAAGCCATGGAGCGCCTTAAAGGTCGTGACTAACACCTTGTGCACCCGAGGCCACAGGTAGCCAGTGCAGCCTGCGCAGGAGAGGTGTTACATGGGAGCTGCGTGCAGCTCCTCTATCACCCGCGGCCGCGCTCTGACTAACTGAAGCCTCCGGACGCACTTCAAGGGAGCCCCATGTAGAGAGCATTACAATAATCCAAGCGAGAGGTAACGAGCGCATGAGTGACCGTGCATAAGGAATCCCGATCAAGGAAGGCGCAACTGCGAACCAGGCGAACCTGGTGGAAGGCCCTCCTGGAGACGGCCAAATGATCTTCAAACGACAGCCGGTCATCCAGGAGGACACCCAAGTTGCGCACCCTATCCTTTGGGGCCAATAACTGCTTTCAACAGCCAGCCGCGGTTGCAGCTGGCTGAATCGGGATGCCGGCATCCATAGCCACTCCGTCTTGGAGGGATTAAGCTTGAGCCTGTTTCTCCCCATCCAGACCCGTACGGCCTCCAAACACCGGGACAGCACTTCAACAGCTTCATTGGGGTGGCCCGGGGTGGAAAAGTACAGCTGGGTGTCGTCAGCGTACTGCTGGTATCTCACCCCAAAGCCACTGATGATCTCACCCAGCGGCTTCATATAGGTGTTGAACAGCAGGGCGAGAGGATCGACCTCGCGGGACCCCACAAGTGAGGCCTCGCACCTCTGCCCCCGTCACCACCGTCTGCACCCGGTCGGAGAGATAGGAGGAGAACCACCGATATACGGTGCCTCCCACTCCCAATCCCTCCAACCGGCGCAGCAGGATACCATGGTCGATGGTATCAAAAGCCGCTGAGAGGTCTAACAGGACCAGAGCAGAGGAATAACCCCTGTCCCTGGCCCTCCAGAGATCATCCACCAATGCGACCAAAGCCGCCTCTGTGCTGTATCCGGTCGGAAACCGGACTGGAACGGGTCCAGATAGACATCTTCATCCAGGTACTGGGGTAGCTGTCGAGCCACAGCACTCTCTACAACCTTCGCAACAAAGCGAAGATTGAGATCGGACGATAGTTACTTAAAATAGCTGGGTCCAGAGAAGGCTTCTTGAGGGTCTCACCACCGCCTCTTTCAAGGCGGCGGGAAAACTCCTCCAACAAAGAAGCATTGATAATCCTCTGAGCCAGCCTGTGTCACTTCCTGAGTAGCCAGTACCAGCCAGGAAGGGCACGGGTCCAGTAAACATGTCGTGGCATGGAGCCTCCCCAATAACCTGTCCACGCCCTCGGGAGCCACAGGATCAAACTGATCCCAAACAGACTCAACAAGACGTGCCTCCTCCCCGCTTGGATCATCCCAAATTCGGTCCAGATCGTCCCGGAGCTGAGCGATTTTATCGTATAGATAACCACTAAACTTCTCGGCACGTCCTGCAAGGGTCATCCCGCACCTCCTGATGAAGGAGAGCGGGTCACCAAACAGGGCGGCCGGGCGGTTATCTGCCGACGCAATGAGGGTGGAGGCGATACGCCTCGCCTCCCCATTGCCACTAGGTAGGTCCTAGTATAGGACCCAACTAGTGTCCGATCAGCCTGAGCGACTGGACCTCCGTGCTCTCTAGGCGTCTTGCCGGCGTTTCATCTCCTCAGCCCCTCGGAGAACCAAGGGGCCAAACGAGACCTACGCCGGGTCAGAGGTCGCAAAGGCACGACACGGTCCAAGACCGCCTGCCTGTTCCCAGGCCGCGACGAGTTCCTCAGTCGTGCCGTGGGCCAGATCCTCAGGAAAGGCCCAAGCTCCGTCCAGGAACCTCTCAGGGTCCATCAGGCGCCTGGGACGGAACCAACGATAGGTTCTCTCCCGATGGTGCAACCAAATAAAACTGAATGCACAAATTACCACACCAAGCAAGAAGAAAACCTTCTACGCACAAATTCCAATCGTGCCTTTTATAATTTTGTCAACAGTAAACTTAAAGATTCAAGATCCATCCCACCACTAAAAGATTCTAACAACAAAGAATGCAATGACGAAACAGTCAAAGCAAACCTCTTCAACATTATAAAGTGGTACTAACACTTCACGTGATCTTGATTCTATCCTCTGTTTATGCAGGCCACAGGTAGCCAGTGCAGCCTGCGCAGGAGAGGTGTTACATGGGAGCTGCGTGCAGCTCCTCTATCACCCGCCGCCGCGCTCTGACTAACTGAAGCCTCCGGACGCACTTCAAGGGAGCCCCATGTAGAGAGCATTACAATAATCCAAGCGAGAGGTAACGAGCGATGAGTGACCGTGCATAAGGAATCCCGATCAAGGAAGGCGAACTGCGAACCAGGCGAACCTGGTGGAAGGCCCTCCTGGAGACGTCACAAATGATCTTCAAACGACAGCCGGTCATCCAGGAGGACACCCAAGTTGCGCACCCTATCCTTTGGGGCCAATAACTGCTTTCAACAGCCAGCCGCGTTGCAGCTGGCTGAATCGGGATGCCGCATCCATAGCCACTCCGCCTTGAGGGATTAAGCTTGAGCCTGTTTCTCCCATCCAGACCCGTGACGGCCTCCAAAACACCGGGACAGCACTTCAACAGCTTCATTGGGGTGGCCCGTGGAAAAGTACAGCTGGGTGTCGCCAGCGTACTGCTGGTATCTCACCCCAAAGCCACTGATGATCTCACCCAGCGGCTTCATATAGATGTTGAACAGCAGGGCGAGAGGATCTCCGCGGGACCCCACAAGTGAGGCCCTCGCGGTCGACCTCTGCCCCCGTCAACACCGTCATGCACCGTCAGAGAGATAGGAGGAGAACCACCGATATATGGTGCCTCCCACTCCCAATCCCTCCAACCGGCGCAGCAGGATACCATGGTCGATGGTATCAAAAGCCGCTGAGAGGTCTAACAGGACCAGAGCAGAGGAATAACCCCTGTCCCTGGCCCTCCAGAGATCATCCACCAATGCGACCAAAGCCGCCTCTGTGCTGTATCCGGTCGGAAACCGGACTGAACGGGTCCAGATAGACATCTTCATCCAGGTACTGGGGTAGCTGTCGAGCCACAGCACTCTCTACAACCTTCGCAACAAAGCGAAGATTGGAGATCGGACGATAGTTACTTAAAATAGCTGGGTCAGAGGTCGCAAAGGCACGACACGGTCCAAGACCCCCGCCGCGGCCTGTTCCCAGGCCGCGACGGGTTCCTCAGTCGTGCCGTGGGCCAGATCCTCAGGGGAAGGCCCAAGCTCCGTCAGGGACCTCTCAGGGTCCATCAGGCGCCTGGGACGGAACCAACGTATAGGTTCCGCCCCCCTGCGATGGTGCAACCAAATAAAAACTGAATGCACAAATTACCACACCAAGCAAGAAGAAAACCTTCTACGCACAAATTCCAATCGTGCCTTTTATAATTTTGTCAACAGTAAACTTAAAGATTCAAGATCCATCCCATCACTAAAAGTTTCTAACAACAAAGAATGCAATAAGATTAGTCTGGCATGATCTGTTTTGACAAACCCATGTTGGCTTTTGGTTATTACTTTGTTTGCTTCTAGGTGTTCGGTGATTCGTTGTTGATTATCTTTTCCAGAATCTTCCCGGTATTGAGGTCAGGCTGATAGGTCTGTAGTTTCCTGGATCTGTTTTTTCCTTTTTGAAGATGGGAACTACATCAGCTCTTTTCCAGTCCTCTGGCAGCTCCCTGTGCTCCAGGATCTTTGAAAGATATAGTTCAGTGGTTCTGAGATCATCTGCCAGTTCCTTCAGAGCCTTGGGGTACTCCACTGCATACTTCCCTCCATGTGGATGTAGTTCCATTGAGGACTACACGTTGAGTGCGGTTGGTCAGCCAGTTACGAATCCATCAGGTGGTGGTGCTGTCTAACCCACATTTTTCTACTTTATCTAGTAGTAGGTTATGGTCTACTTTATCAAATGCTTTACTGAAGTCCAAGTAAATTATATCGACAGCATTCCTCTGGTCTACTAATTTTGTCACTTTGTCAAAGAATGCAATGACGAAACAGTCAGAGCAAACCTCTTCAACATTTTCTTTGGCTCAGTTTTTGTTAACTCCGATAACACATATCCAACATTCCACAAACGAACCAGCAATGACTATGATGATTTAACTCATATAGATTTCACAGAAGACAACGTTGGTAAAGCTCTTCACAACTTAAAACCATCGCTTTCTATTGGACCTGATGGTCTATGTGCATATTTCTTAAAAAAACTTTCCATTAATATAGCTGAACCCCTAAGTATTATCTTTGATAAAGCTTTCACTACCAGTTCTCTTCCCAAACTTTGGTCACTAGCCACAGTCATCCCCATCTTCAAAAAGGAGACCCCAGCTTAGTCGAAAACTACAGACCGATCTCCTTTGCTGCGTCACCTGCAAAGTCATGGAATCTATCATCAATCAATCCATTACCTCACACTTAGAAACTAACAACCTACTCTCCAACAAACAATTTGGTTTCAGGAAAAGTTATCATGTAACTTACAACTTCTCCACTGCAAAAACATATGGACTTCAAATCTAGATCAAGGCAAATCAATAGATGCAATCTACATAGACTTCTGCAACAGAATCATCTATTGTAATGTCCTTCCTGTCAAAGACTACTTCAGCTTTAATTGCAATAATACAAGGGCAACCAATAGATTTAAACTTAATGTAAACCGCTTTAATCTAGATTGCAGAAAATATGACTTCTGCAACAGAATCATCAGTGCTTGGAATACTTTACCTGACTCTGTGGTCTCTTCTCATAATCCTAATAGCTTTAACCAAAAACTTTCTACTATTGACCTCACCCCATTCCTAAGAGGACCATATATGTATAAGCGCACAAACGTGCCTACCGCTCCTGTCCTATTGTTTTCTTTTCTTCTTCCTATATATGTTTATATGTGTATATACTACATAATCTTTTTGTATGATGTTGTGACAAATAAATAAATAAATAAATAAATAAATAAATAAATAAATAAATAGTTAAAATCCCCATTACTACTGTGATGTGCTTCTTACATGCTTTAGTTAGCTGACTAGCAAAAGTTCATCTACTTCCTCTGTTAGGTCGAGTGGCCTATAGTATAGACCCAACTAGTGTCCGATCAGCTTCGGAGCGACTGGACCTCCAAGTGCTCTCTAGGCGTCTTCGCCGGCGTTTCATCTCCCTCAGCCCCTCGGAGGACCAAGGGGCCAAACGAGGCCTACGCCGGGTCAGGGGCCGCAAAGGCACGACACGGTCCAAGACCCCCGCCCCGGCCCGTTCCCCGGCCGCGACGAGTTCCTCAGTCGTGCCGTGGGCCAGATCCTCAGGGAAAGGCCCAAGCTCCGTCAGGAACCTCTCAGGGTCCATCAGGCGCCTGGGACGGAACCAACGTATAGGTTCCGTCTCCCTGCGATGGTGCAACCAAATAAAAACTGAATGCACAAATTACCACACCAAGCAAGAAGAAAACCTTCTACGCACAAATTCCAATCGTGCCTTTTATAATTTTGTCAACAGTAAACTTAAAGATTCAAGATCCATCCCACCACTAAAAGATTCTAACAACAAAGAATGCAATGACGAAACAGTCAAAGCAAACCTCTTCAACATTTTCTTTGGCTCAGTTTTTGTTAACTCCGACAACACATATACAACATTCCACAAACGAACCAGCAATGACTATGATGATTTAACTCATATAGATTTCACAGAAGACAACGTTGGTAAAGCTCTTCACAACTTAAAACCATCGCTTATTGGACCTGATGGTCTATGTGCATATTTCTTAAAAAACTTTCCATTAATATAGCTGAACCCCTAAGTATTATCTTTGATAAAGCTTTCACTACCAGTTCTCTTCCCAAAATTTGGTCACTAGCCACAGTCATCCCCATCTTCAAAAAAGGAGACCCCAGCTTAGTCGAAAACTACAGACCGATCTCCTTTGCTGCGTCACCTGCAAAGTCATGGAATCTATCATCAATCAATCCATTACCTCACACTTAGAAACTAACAACCTACTCTCCAACAAACAATTTGGTTTCAGGAAAAGTTATCATGTAACTTACAACTTCTCCACTGCAAAAACATATGGACTTCAAATCTAGATCAAGGCAAATCAATAGATGCAATCTACATAGACTTCTGCAAAGCTTTTGACTCAGTAGTACACGATAAACTTCTCCTTAAACTAACATCCTATGGCATCTCAGGACCCCTCCACAAATGGATATCTGCTTTTCTGTCTAACAGACAACAAGTGGTCAAAATTGGCAATGCTTTATCAAATCCTGTTCCTGTCAAGAGTGGCGTTCCTCAAGGCAGCGTCCTTGGACCAACACTCTTTATTCTATACATTAATGATCTTTGTGACCATATCTCAAGTAATTGTGTTCTCTTTGCTGACGATGTCAAACTATTTAGACAACACTTCTATCATTCAAAACGACCTTGACCATCTAACCGCTTGGTCTAAAATTGGCAGCTCCAAATTTCAACCAGCAAATGCTCAGTCTTACATATAGGAAAAAAGAACTCTAAAACTAAGTACATACTAGATGGACATTACCTTACAGACGACCCCCATCCCGTTAAAGACCTTGGAGTTTTCATGTCAAATGATCTAAGTGCCAAAGCCCACTGCAACTACATAGCAAAAAAAACTCTAAGAGTTGTAAACCTAATTTTGCGTAGCTTCTTTTCCAAAAACACCACACTACTAACCAGAGCATATAAAACATTTGCTAGACCAATTCTAGAATACAGCTCACCTGTTTGGAACCCTCACCACATCTCTGACATCAATACAATTGAACGTGTCCAGAAATATTTTACAAGAAGAGTTCTCCATTCCTCTGAAAACAACAAAATACCTTATCCCACCAGACTTGAAATCCTAGGCTTAGAAAACTTGGAACTCCGTCGCCTTCGACAAGACCTAAGTTTAACTCACAGAATCATCTATTGTAATGTCCTTCCTGTCAAAGACTACTTCAGCTTTAATTGCAATAATACAAGGGCAACCAATAGATTTAAACTTAATGTAAACCGCTTTAATCTAGATTGCAGAAAATATGACTTCTGCAACAGAATCATCAGTGCTTGGAATACTTTACCTGACTCTGTGGTCTCTTCCCATAATCCTAATAGCTTTAACCAAAAACTTTCTACTATTGACCTCACCCCATTCCTAAGAGGACCATAAGGGGCGTGCATAAGCGCACAAACGTGCCTACCGTTCCTGTCCTATTGTTTTTCTTTTCTTCTTCCTATATATGTTTATATGTGTATATACTACATAATCTTTTTGTATGATGTTGTGACAAATAAATAAATAAATAAATAAAATAAATAGTTAAAATCCCCCATTACTACTGTGATGTGCTTCTTACATGCTTTAGTTAGCTGACTAGCAAAAAGTTCATCTACTTCCTCTGTTAGGTCGAGTGGCCTATAGTATAGACCTATGACAATATCATTCCCCCCCTTTATATTGACCCAAATGCATTCAAGATGATTTTTGTCATTGTTGTGCTCTATTTCTGTAGAGATGTAATTATTTCTTATATATATATATATTGCAACTCCACCTCCTCTTTTTTGGGGTCTATTTCTTTTAAATAATTTATATCCCTCTAGCTGTATGTTCCATTTGTGGGTTTCATCCCACCAAGTTTCCGTAATAGCAACAATATCATATCTGCCCTCATTTACTTGAATTTATAATTCATCCTGTTTATTCCTCATACTCTGTGCATTGGTATAGAGACATTTGAGTCCATTTGGACTGACCTTGTGTTTATTGTCTACATAACCTGTGTTGTGCCTGACTGCCCCTACTATAGTACCTATATATTTTCTCTTCCATTAATAGATGTATTCCTCAAATAAAAAAAACATGAAATATTCATTTCCCCTTTTGGTGCATTGTTGACTGTAACAAAAAATGTACAGGTGAAGTAAATTTGGTTAATTTTTTGTAGTTAAATTATGAATAATTTTGTAGAAAGTAGTTATCGTATTGAAGAATTGATTTTTTTAAAGAAAAACAATTTGAAATCAATGAAATAATAGCATGTACTGTTGAAATCTAAAAATTATGAGATGGGGGAATTGGAATTTTGTGGAATTGTACAAGGTTACAACCTGTATGGCATGAAAACATTGTTTCCTGTATTTTTAAAGTAACAATATGTATTGCATACCATGCATTTCTTTTTTATGATCATTTACTTTTTAACGTAACAGAATACTTCTTTATTATGCAATAGAATGTGACTTGGCAGAAACCGTGGCAAAAAAGTAAAAAAAAGAAAACTACATGTAATAGCCTATTGAACATATCAGAGTCTATATGCCTGGTCTGAAAACAGTAAAGGGTTAATATGTTGTTGGAACACCAAAAATGGTCAATCGTTCCAGTCAATTAATCTCTAGGGAACTAAATTCCACCCAGACAGTCTTGGTGTGGGAACAGCTCTAAACTTAGTCCACAAAGCTATTTTGTTTATCTATTCCCCCAAGAAAGGACATTAGGAAGAAAAAATTACTAAAAAGAACCAATCCACCTCAATTCAGTATTCTTATCTGCCAATGTGTATTAGAAAAGTACAGTTCAAATTTTCAAAAAGTATGCTGCTGTTTGGTAGCCTGTAGAAAAGTGCAAACCATGTCATCATGCCTTTCGAAATGATTACTTCTGATTTGGTTGGTGTGATTGTGTGCTCCCAGAATCACTAGTAATGAAATTTGACAGAGTTAGTGTATTATGGAAACACTGTGTTATGCTCACTAAGTGACTCAGTTCAGCAGGCAATTCTATCTTCTCCTTTAATACATCAAGTCTGTTGAAGATAAAAGGAGAGCCTCAAGCACTTAGACATGATTGTTTATGTAAGTTATATTCAATGATTGGAACACTGAGTACAAACCCTTATTATTTTTTTATATAAAACATTATTCATGAGTCCTAAACAACCAAAGGTTTTTGCAGAAACTTTGCATGTTCCCTAAAAAAGTTTTGGAAATAGATGTCAGTTTTATTAAATTTGTATTTATTATAGTATTTTCAGATGGCATTAAACAGAAATTTAAACCAGCAAAGGGAAACCACTTGGGTGAGGAAACCAAGAGTAGGGAACAGTATTCCTCCCTTTGATACTGAACAGAGTTGTTAGGCAGAATTGGCCAAGTCTTCAGCTGACTTGCTATGGCTTCATGAGGAGTGTTGGGTTTCTTCAAAGAAAGGTTAAGCCAGTGTGCAATATTAACAGATTCTATGTGTGATTCACTGATGTGGAGTACTGTTAGTACCACTTTTATTATTTTCTAATTTTTAAAAAGAGTTTTTTCTAAAACTTTACACCAACGTTGCCATTTCGCAGGATTTCTGCCAGTAGCATTTCCTCCGAATTTCTCTAAGTATTACATGTAAAACAAGAGAGAATCCATAATCTCTCTTCATGAATTGTAAAAGTTCTGTTTACAAAAACCTCCTTTCAACTCTATTTTTAAAAAATCAGAATTGAAAGATTTTTAATATCTGATACTCTGTCAATGAACAATGTTCTACTGTCCCTAGCAATTTTGACTGATTCTCTTGAAAAATGAAAATATTAGCAGCTATTTATGAAGCTATCGATTCTACTAAAATAAATGAGTATGTGGGAAGAAAAATAAATTATTTTAATAATCTGTATGAAATATGTATATTGGCTTGATTTAGTTTTTATTCTTATTCATCCATCACTTTTCTGATGCAGCTTACAATACTTCCCTCAAAGCTGAAATGTAGCTTTTGGCTTGAAAGGAGAGAAAAATAACAATAGGAGCAATAAAAATATAAAGAAAAGAGAATAAATATACTTTTTCTCTTTACAAAAATCCTAGTTTACAATGTCTCTGATTTGTTTTCTATGTATTAATAAAATTTGTGTCTGTATCTTAGTAAAACTTTGATGCAGAAAAATAATAGTCATAAGTTTGCATTAATATTAATGAATTTAAGGTATTTATGTATTCTTTGCTTCTTCTTTAGTACTCCTCTTAGTTTTAAGATTACAATCCTGCTAAATTGCCCTTTTCTAATGCATACCTTGATCATGATTTTATTGCTATTATGTCATTCATTTTTTTCATAAAGTTTTATTTAAAAAAAGGAGTATTTTTAGTTTTCACACAAACTACACATTATTTTAAGTAATAGGAAACAATAAGGGAACTGTAAGACTTAAGAATTTCATACAAAAATGAGATAGATTAAATTACTTAAATGGAACAAGTTTATTGCGATGAAGCTTTCATCACATTATAACACATTAGTCCAGACTGAATTATGAAAATGTGGAAATATCTGAAAAAAGGACACTTTTTTTTAAAAAAAGTAGTACATTTTCCTTTTTAGCAATCATAAATGACTATGAAGGAACTCTTACAGGAAAATACCATTTAGAAAATGACCTAGAAAACTAATTATTTCTTTGTTCTTATTAATTCTAATTTTCAGAACATTAAACAAAAGAAGCATTGAGCTTCCATCTGCAAAGCCATTATTATTTTATGCATGTGGGACACCCATGCAGATATACAATGCCTTATAATGATGCATAATTGCCCAATGTTGTAGATAGATCTGGTTCAGTGGTTACTGTCATCGGTAGTTTTGTAGGTAGAAAAAAGCAATGTAAAAAATGGATTTATTTGACTTGTTTTAAACTGTAAGCCCAAATAAAAGGAATAAACTGCGGAGGACTTATGCCTCAAAAAGGTTGCTCTTATAATAAGGAAAGAACCATTAATAAAAAAAGAGCTCCTGTGTTTCTTAAAAACAACATCTTAGTTTCAGTCTCTTATATTCTCCAGTGACATACCCACATCTTTGATATCCTGATCAGTCATTGCTAGTGTTGGAAATCAGCAAAACTGCCTTGATATAATGCAGCTTCCTGTGCAGCTCCTGCAGATGGACAAAAATTAATTGTTATGAACAGATATCAATGTTTCATGTTTTTGAATAAATTGCACGCCCCTTGCTTCATTAGAATGCTACTTGCTTCTACAAAATCAGAGAGAAATGGATCTAGAAGTCAATCATGAATTCTTTGATCTATGATTGATTAGACCTATTACGTGCAGCTTTATAATGTTGCAAGAACAATCCGGTCTGATTCTTAATTGCACTGGCCATGGAATAACTCCCTTCATTCCCACTTTTGCAGCATTATTCAGAAAAATTAAAGTTCCACTGGAAACACAGCTGTATCTAGCAGCATATTCTTATATTTATATTTTTGGTTCATTTTTAATGAACAGAATGAAAATTGCATGAAGGTTAGATTACTGAGATAGGCTAACATTGCCAAATTTCATAGATATTTCAGTTTAAGTATTTTTACGTTTCAGTAATGTCTTGCTCAGTTGATTTCCATAGTACTTCCGATAATTCTCTGCCAATTCAACTCCTTCTCAATCCTTGCTTTTTTAGGATTTTCCTATAATATCCATAAGATCTTTTCCCTGTGGCTAAGATACAAATAAAGAAGACACATGGTTACACATACGTACAGCAATAAATGATGACAATAATGACAGTGATGATTATAACAAAATTTATATTTTATATTAGGTAATATACAATCAGGTAGGAGGATGAAGTAAACATTTGAGAAATTGAGAAATCATATTTTCTGTAAGAAACAGAAAAAGAGAAAGGATGGTTTAGAAAAGGAATGCCAAATTGCTGGGGGAAAAAACTAAAGCAGGATGAGAATGGAATTTTTTAAAAATAGTTTTGTTATCCGTAAGAGGAATTAAGTTATACAGACATTCTGGGTGGCATCAAAGTATAACACAGTAGGCTAATAATTAACCTAATTAAATTTAGATTTCTCTAAATCCTTTATGTTGGTGGCCTAAAATACCATCTGTGACATGTCATTTTCTGCACTGCAATTACAGTTTTTGTTTTTCTCTGCAATCCTCCAGAAAATTATTCAGAGATCCATAATTGGACTTGATGGTTTAGGAGCAGACAGAGATGGGTAAATTTTAATCAATTGCATTGTGAAACCAAAAATTGCACAGTGATATTTACCAGTTAATATTAGGCAAGTACCTTGTTATCAAAGAAATAGATAATAAAGCCTTGATTCTTCTTAAAGCCTAATAATTAGACAATTAGACAAAGGGGAAGAAGTGGGACTGTTGTTTTTCAAAAAATCCTGTGCCAAAAATCTGCTTTATGGCCAGAATAATTTAAGAAACTCTTTGAAGCAATCTGCCAAATAAATGAATAACTTTGTTTCCAAGACTTGTATTGAGAAGGGGAAGGAGAAAAGTAGCAGTAGCAGCATGAAACAGAGTGAAGGGGGGCCCTTCCTAGTGCTAAAATCTGGGATATCCAGAAATAAGAAGTTGGTTTTGAAGAATATTGGCTCCTCCATTAGCCATCTCGTCATACCACTTACTGTCATGAAAAGTTTTAGAGAATGTAAAATGTTCCCTTGCAAGCATTGCCAGATTCTGCACCATCTGGTATTGAATCAAAGGTCCAGAATAATTTCAAAGTGCTTTTTCTTTTTCTTTTTCCATGAAGAAATTTCACTTCTCATCCATGAAGCTTCTTCAGTTCTGACTGAATGGTGGAGAATGGAAGAACCCTTGTGGTCATGTGGTCCTTAGCACTCTTACTGAGAGTCTTTGAGGCTAAAACCAGATGACTGCAAGGAATATGTGAATTCTCTTGGATGAGAAGCGAAATGTCTTCATGGACAAACAAAGTACAGTTGTTGTTGTTTTTGAAAAATAACCTTTGAGACAACCATTACCAACATGCATTGGACTTCTCCCTGAAGTCTCTTTAGAGCAACTTCCATCTCTTTCTCATAGCCTGGGCAAAGACCTGGGACGGAGGGGGCATAAAGAAGCTCACATTCATTACTACATATCTGAATTCAGTGACGTCAGGAAATGCCTGAGTAGCAATACTACTATTCTACCCCCATCTCCTCCCTGATTAATGCCTCCCTGGCAGCCTCATTGTTACTTGCTGTTGAACCAGATGATCAAGCAGCAGGTAGATGAAATTTGACCAATTTACCGTACCCTGAAAAGTCAATGCCAAGAAGGCAAAGCTTTAATTGCAATAATACAAGAGCAACCAATAGATTTAAACTTAATGTCAACAGCTTTAATCTAGATTGCAGAAAATATGACTTCTGTAACAGAATCATCAGTGCTTGGAACACTTTACCTGACTCTGTGGTCTCTTCCCATAATCCCAAAAGCTTTAACCAAAAACTTTCTACTATTGACCTCACCCCATTCCTAAGAGGACCACAAGGGGCGTGCATAAGCGCACAAACGTGCCTACCGTTCCTGTCCTATTGTTTTTCTTTTTTATCTTTATATATGTAGGTCTTTGGTTGTTCGGGTTTTCTGCCGTGTAAAATTGGAAATGTCTTGGCAACGTTTCGACGAAGTCTCATTCGTCATCTTCAGGCTTCAGCTTCGTGCTTCTGGGAGCAATGTGTGATCGCAGCTGTTTCTTCCTTTTAACTGCTAGTGGGGGGTTGAACTGATTGGGTGGGAGCTTGGCTGTGCTCTGATTGGATGTAGGTTTTTTTGTGCTCTGATTGGTTGGGTGTGTGTCCTGTTTGGGTGGGGGCTTGGTTGTGCTCAATTTAGTCTGTGTTGCAGGGGGATTTGAGCTGGTGAGCTGCATAGCTGTTGTTTGGCTTTGTGGTGGTGCTAGATCTTCATAGTGGGTGTCAGTCTGCTGCATGTATGGATTGGAGGGGTTTGAAATGGCTAATGTTGCAGCTGCGGTCTGGCTTCTGGTCCTTGGTCGTGCTTCATGATCAGTGTGGGTTTGGGTCTGCTTTCTGGGTGGATGTGCGGTGGTGACATCCTGTGTGGACCTCGTGAGTGTGGGTCTGGTGTCATTCCTCGTGTTAGGGACTCGTTTGTCAATAAGGGCGGGTTTCCAAATGGCTGGTAGGCGAGGAATGACACGAGGACACGAACACGAGGAATAACACCAGACCCACACTCACGAGGTCCACACAGGATGTCACCACATATATATATATGCTTATACCTCCTAATATTCCCTCATATATATGTTTATATACTATATAATCTTTTTGTGTGATGCTTATATATATTGTTGTGACAAAATAAATAAAATAAATAAATAAATAAATAAAGGCTCACCATCTTCTGCTTCTCCAGTATCAGTTTAATTCATTTCGCATTATTGTAAAAGTTGTCTGTAACTTGGTGGCACAAATCTGTAAAGATAGCGTATACTGCCAATGGATACAGAAATCAGTTATGTGCAAAGCTCTGTGTTTCAGTCAAGGAATGTTTTAGTGCAGAGTTCCCCAGCCTTTTTGGCTTTGTGGACCATCTGGGAGGGGGAGGGGTGTGTGGTACAGGGTATAGCTCACCCATTTCCCACTCACCCACCATTTCCTCAGCCCAGTTCTGAAGGGCTCAAGGTCCAGTAGGTGGCCCGGGATTGGAGACCCCTATTTGAGTGTTCCCCAGAATATTTTTTCCTCTAGGACACACCAATAAAGCTCAGGGGAAGGGGGCATTCACAAAGCAAGAAATAACAGGAAAATGTATCAAATAATGGAAACACTTTGAAATGCTTAGAAGCTTCGCTCAGCTGAATCACCAGTACCGATAAGTTGCATAACTTTATATTTCTACTTGATGTTAAGCTTTTAAAGAAAATGATCCCTGACTCAAACTTGTTATTTTGTTTTAAGAGCCAGGGATAATTTATATTATTTTATTTTCAAAGTGAAGGAGGTTTTTTCCCCCCATTTGGATTTAGACGGGGGGGGGGGGGAATCTCAAAATGCTTGTGTTCCATTATAGTTGGATGTGCATACTTTTGAAAATAAGACCTATAGTTACTTGTCAAAATAAAAACTGTGTTTTTAAAAATAGAAACTCAACCCAAGTATATTACTTATAATATGCTTGATAATAAGTACTGCATTTGTGAATAATGCTTATAATATGCTTGATAATAAGTACTGCATTTTGTGAATATTTGTGAAAGATCCAAGTAACACACAATACATAAAGACAGTCCTTGTAATCACTTTTCAAAGTTGTGATCGGGCTGAAAAAAGTGAGTTATGACCGGTTCTTGCACTTATGACTGTTGCAGTACCTCTATGATCACAAAATCACAATTTAGCCACTTTGCAACCATCATATATTTAAAATGGTTGCAGTGTTCTGGGGTCACACAATTACTATTTGCGAACTTCCCATGGAACTTCCAACAAGCAAAGTCAATGAGGAAAGCTGGATTTACTTAAGTACTGCATGATTTACTTATGGACCATGGCAAAAAAGGTTGTAAAATCAGGTGGTACTTACTTATTGATTGCCTTGATTAGAGACTGAAGTTCTGGTTACATGTAGTCGTCATAAGTTGCAGACTACATGTAACAGTTTTCCCAGGCAGTGATAGGAGTACCAGGCTGTTCCCTTTCAGAACTTTAGATGAGGATGAAAAGTTAACCTGAATAACAAACTATGCAAGTTTCCACAAGTTGTCAATTTCTTATCTATTTCTTTGCATTTTATTCTGACAAATATGGTAAAAAGTGTACAATAGAAATGATGTCACTTCTGTGAAATATCAACAAGGGTAACAAGTTGCTTTAGATCTCTGTGGAACATTTTCATGCTTTTCACAGCATGAACTTTTTGAAAGTTATTGTAGTTTTTATTTGAAATACAAATAAACTGTATGGAGCAGCACATGTTAATGTTTATAGGAACAATTACATAAGTTCTTGAAAGAATGTTGCAACAACATTCTGTAATTTGGTTCCTAAAGGACTGATCTTTGATCTGAAGGCCTTTCCCATATCTGGGAATGAAACGTTGAGCCAGAAATGTTGCAAAGCAATATTGTTAAAACCATTACTCTGTATATTGTTCTTTTCCAAGTTCCTTGTAGTTAGTTTAGGTCCTTAGATGGCTAGTATTTCCAATGGTGCAAAGATGGATCGAAAGCCTAAGCAAACACTTGAACATGAATATAAACATTCAAACAAAAGTCTTTGCTTTTATATATGGTCTTAATTGATTGCTTACAAAACCCCTAGAAAGGATTGGCCAAACTGGGAGATCAAAGCTATTAAATTAATACTAAACATGTCAATTTCAGTGAAGAAATATTGCCTCCTGCCTCTAGTTTTTATGGGCTTTTCCCTCTAGAAATAGTTTTAATTCTAATATGAATTAAATTTAATTTGCAAAACAAATTATATAAAAATTAGTATGTTATATAGATTAACTAAATCTATATTCCTTAAATTGAAATGTATGAAATTAATTGACTAATTATGATTTATTAACAATAATTGTGTCTCAAAAACACAAATATTTTTCTTCTTACAAAGGCATGACCATTGGACACATTTTTAAATTGTTTCTAGATATTAGACATGATTGGCAATGTTCATATAGGTAGTCTTCGATTTGTTGTAGAAAAGACAAGACACAAGCCAGCTCCTCTGGGAAGGAAGGGTTTATTATATATGTGCAGGTTCAAGTACAGAACAAGGCTGTAAGTCTGAACAAATTAGGGGATTTCCAGCCAGGCTTTATATACCTTATAGCTACGTGCAAGCAGCAAATATGTTATCTCAGCATGTTACATTCCATATATGGGTATAGTTCCAAGAATAACAGAAATGGGGAACTGATATTATATCAGGGGGTCACACAGACAAGTTTACAGTTATGGCAAAGCATAATATCTGCAACGGCAGCAGGATGTGGTTATCTGAGCACAGCATATTTCTGGGTGGTAGGGGGTATATGGTCCACCGGAGGCAGCTGCTTATCTGTTTCAGCTGACAAGGCTTTTTGCTTGACCAAAGATGTTTCTTTCAGAACAAGGCCTACTGCTTGATACCTGTCTGTTTGGTTCTCATATTCCTTTACCAACCCACCTTATTCCCCCCTTTGTTACTCATCTCAAGGCAGAAGAGTAACATACCCTTCATCGTTTACCTCTGAGGTCATGTGTCCTAGCTGCCACATGGCCATAACCTGAGCCGTAGCGTTTCTTTTGGCTATCAAGGATAAGCTGTTGGATATAGTGCGCACAAAGATTGGTAGTACACAAGGAATGAGGACACAACCAGCTGCAATAAGGCCTATGAGGGCCATGATTGCCTGCAAGCCAGGTAATTTCGGGAACCAACTACCAAGACTTCCTTGAGATTCACTCCTTTGTGCCATACTTGGTCGGGGTTATATGTAAGCTGTCTTAGCTCAGTGGTTAACTGCTTGATTACTGTACCTGTCTCATCGATCTGCAGACAACAGTTAGACAGATTGAATTTACCACATACTCCTCCTTCTTTGGCTAGAATGTAGTCCAAGGCTAGTCTATTTTGGTATACTGCTGTCCTTAATCTATCTGTGGTATCTGATAGCACGTTGAGGGCAGTGCTGATTCGTATGCCAGCCATGTCTAATATTGCCTGCAAACGTATGAGACGGTTTAACAAATAGACAGGAGTCCGGTAGCCCCAGGATCCATCCTCGGCCCATGTTGCTCTACCATAAGTACATACAATTCTCTCATTGGTCCAGATTTGCAAATCGGAGGTGTCCTTTTCCTCATATTCTGCTAGATTTTTACATGGGAAGGATGAAAATGGTGAATCAGGGTGTGTTCCATCCATTTTGTAGGCTGGAAATAAGCCTCTTTTAGTCCTTTGTCCCAGATGTTCATATACTGGTACCCCCAATACTTGTCTTGCTTGAATGGGTAAAAGGAAAAATGATGGCTTAACCAACCCACCTTAGATTTACAACTGTAACTGAGCCTGGAATTATATTTAAGCAAATTAGAAGTTGCTAAATGAGTCCATTTTCCACAATGGGTGTTTTTTTTGCCAGAAACTTTCAAAAAAAAAAAATCACCAAAAATTGTGGTCAGGTAACTGCAGGATGCCGCAAATGGCCATAAATGTGGTTTTCAAGTGCCAAAATATGATCACATGAACACGGGGGACAAATGAAACAAATAAAATGTTAAAAAGGTATGATATTTATGTAGTTACTTACCAAGCACATCTAAATTATATTAAAGTAACTAAAGTATCTTTACAATCCCCAACTTTTGAGCATCCCTAATGTTTAGAAATTGAAAGTTGAAAAATTTGATATGCCCTAATGGGGGAGGCTGTCATCAGAACTTTGAAAAGTGATTGTAAGTAGCTATGAGGATGTCTCTCATAGTTTCAAACGGTCGCTAAGCAATTGGTCATTAAATAAAGCCTACCTGTAAACTGGTTGATATGATTTGCCAAGATTTTAATTCCTAACAAGTTTCCTTAAAGTTATGTCTATGGATACAGTAGGGAAAGATATCCTTGGATATACATTTATGCTGGAACTTTCTATTATTCCATTTCACATTCTGTTGTTACTTTTCAAATTTCTAATTAAAGTTCCAATATTCCAACAGTCTCAAATATTTTTATGTTTATTAGTGTGCAAGTATTATACAAGAGATTTCAACAAATAGTTGCCAAGTTTCAGTTTTAAAACTTCATTCTCTCTTATGGAAATTTGAGGATTTTGTCATATAGTCATGCTGCAGGAAACAGAAAATTAAATAATAAGTAGACGAAGAACTTGCCGAAGAAAAGCTCTCAACTTTTCCCTGGAGATTTATGCTATGTGTTAGTATTTTAAATTTGGTATTTAGAGTCCTTTTTTTCCTTCTGCCTATTCAAAGAAATCTAGATAGGTAATTGTTTTGCAAAGTCTTTATCTCTGAACTTCTCATTAGAAAAAAAATTAGATGAATATGAAAACCATGTGAAGAAAGGCAGTATCATGATTTTATGTCTATAATATTATACCCAAGCAGAAAATAATTATGGAAGTTGCAAGGACAAACATTGTCTAGAATTGTTCTGATTCAAGCACTGCTATCAATTACTGTATATGCCACTATTTCTGAGAGTACTTACTCTTCGATGAACACAAAGGAACTATGGGGAAATAGCCACAACAATTCTAATATTGTTCTTTTTTAAAAAAAACGAAAAACGAAAAACCAGAGGTAGAGTTCAGATGCTAAGGAAATTAAATTTTCAGATCCTGGAAATAGTTATTTTCATTCAGTTTATATGTAATATCCAAAGTATTGAACAGAAAAATGGACATTGAAAAGGATTTATGGTATATAAATGAAGACAAACAACTTGTTTATTTCCAGGCATGAAGAGAAAAAGATGGAAGTCATGTTATGTATGTTTCATAATTTTCAGCAGACAGACTTATAGAATTTGAGCTTGTATTACAGATTCACATATAAGCCATGCCCATGATCATTATTCTGTTAGCTGCTGGTGAAGTACTGTTGGTTAGTGAAATACCAGTCAGGTGGTGAAGTGTTGATTGTTGACTGATTGGCAGAAGTAGACAATCCATAAGCTGCAGATTCATTCATCTCCCTGTAACTTTTTTTTTTGTTAAAATTAGTTTCATTTGTTATCAAATTTTGACAGAAAGCCTTTATAGCTATTGCCTATTTTCACCCTTGCCATACGCAGGTCTCCATATGTCAAGTTGTTCTGAAGGAAACTCTACCGAAGTAGTAAAGAAAGGAAGTAAAGGGGAAAATAACTTAAGGATAAAATTTAAAAATGTGTTTCTATCTTTTGGATGGAAAAGGGGGGGGAAAAAACCCTTCTTCAAAAAAGAGGAAATACATAAAAGGGAAGAAATTATAGTGTTTTGAAGGAGTGAATATGAAGATGTTACATTTATTTTGCCATTTTTATTAATTGGCTTCAGTAGGTTTCACAAGATAGTAGTCATGCCCAAAAGATAATCTACTCTTCAACTATTGAGTTTGGAAGAAGTTCCTTTATTATGATTGTCATACCTGGGCTGTAAAAAATCCAGATTAAATGTTTGCAAAGAGGTTTATAAAGAAAACATTTTGTTGTCTTTTAATAGTCACATGTATTTTTATAGATCAGATATACATAGCAATACTATCATTATATATATTAGCAGCATATGTAGATATGCCATCACTTGAGAATCACTATTTGGAGCACCTCAAATACTTTGGTGAAAAATCTCACCAGTATAACTATTACACTGGTGAAGATGGAACTAAAATAAGATTACCTTAAGAATTATTCAGGGGAAAAGCCACTGTCTTCCACTTATTTGATTTCATTTTAAAGGAATAAATATATAATATTATTTTATACGTCTTAATCTCAGCAATAAAGAATTGTCAATCTTGGAAACCTCGGCAAAGATTTTGGAAGGATATGAAAAGCAAAACCCTCCCTACTAAAAATATTAGAGGAAATGTGTACAATCTAGCACTCTTCAGAGTCTGAACTGCACATTTAATATTGCTGCTTGGGAGTTGCTGCTTTTTTCATATTCCAAATAATATAGCAATCTTTCCCAAAGTGTATAGAGAAGAGCAACAATAATGATTAAGAATCTGGAGGCTAAATCTTATGACAAACGTTTGAAGGAGCTAGGTATGTCTAGCCTATCAAAGAGAAGGATTAGTGAAGACATGATATCTGTCTTCCAGTATCTGAGGCTCTGTTACAAAGAAGATGAGATTGACTGATTCTTTAGGGCACCAATGGGCAGGAGAAGAAGTAATGGGTGGAAGCTTGCTATAGAGCAGGTGTCAAACTCAATTTCATTGAGGGCTGCATCAGGTGTGTTTGACCTCTGGGGGCTGGGGGGGCCATGGCCAGGGTAGGCATGGCCAGCTCAACGTCACTCATGTTGGGAGTGCCAATGGAGGCCTGAGTACTCTGCCAGTGAAAACAGAGCTTGGGAGGGTCACATGTGGCCCTCCTGAGCTCCGTTTTCGCTGGCAGAGGCACCGCAGACCAGTCCTTAACTGCTGCCAGGGCAACCCTGTGGGCCAGATCTAAGCACCCTGTGGGCTGGATGCAATTCTCAGGTCTTGAGTTTGACACCCCTGTTATACAGAGATCCAATCTAGAAGTGAAGAGAACTTTTCTGACAGTGAGAGTAATTAATCAATAGAATAAGTTGCCTATTGGGGTGGTGGGTGCTCCATTACCAGAACTTTTTATAATTAGTCTGGACAACCATTTGACTGGAATGGGGTATGCCTATTGCAATAAGCCAGAACCTGGCCTAGTAGACCTCCTAGATCCCTTCCAAGTTCCAACCTTATGATTCTAAATGAGTGTACTCTGAGTTACCAAAAAAAATAAATAAAAAATCATAACGTTACAGAACTAAAAGGTGCCATATAAGTAATCAAGTCCAATGTTTTGATCAGTGAAGAATTCAAATTAAAGCATCCTGCATTTTAATTCCAGTCAAGAAATTAAATGTAATTCCTTTAAACAAGTTATCTTCAGCAGCATGTGGATACATGGAAAGGAAATCTGTTTTGTTATGGAATGAAGTCTGTTGCTTCCTTACCTTTAATATACCAAGGATGAGGTATTTTATTTTCTAAGAAAGCTTATGGGAGCTATGTAGCCAGATTTCCATTTATACAAACATACAAACAAACAAACAAACAAACTCATTAAATAGAGAATAAGTGGGGCAGAAAACTTGAAGGATGCCACTTTGGTTATCCTGTTCTAATGTAATGCCAGCTGTTAAAATCAATCAGAAGCAGTTGGATCAAAGGAAACAGCACTCTGAACAGCAAGTTGCTAGGGAGGGCTCTTTTAGAAAAAAACTGTGCCAATACAGTTAAATCCAATAATGCCTGGATTTTTTTCCAGGCATTTCAAGAAAAGATTTACTAGACTTGCAAGTGTCCAACTTCAGCCATGCTAGTAGAAAATCCTGGAATTGCAGTCTCAATACTAGGTGGGGAAAAGCTGCCCTGGAAAGTAACCGAAAGCAGAATTAAGCTGGCTGTTGTGTCATTTTACAGGAAAACAAAGATAAAATGTTTTTTGTTTAGAAATCATTTGCAGTCGATCAACAGAAGACTACCTAAAAGCAACGTACTCTCACTTGGACATACTGTATTAATGTTTTAGTACAAAAGTGACTGCAAAGCTTGGGTTATTAAAAATACATATGTCCAACAA
This sequence comes from Ahaetulla prasina, assembly GCF_028640845.1. Lineage (NCBI taxonomy): Eukaryota > Metazoa > Chordata > Lepidosauria > Squamata > Colubridae > Ahaetulla > Ahaetulla prasina. The sequence continues at coordinate 53,923,093 of NC_080544.1, read as the reverse complement.
TACTACCCATTGCATTTAGATTCAAAAAAGGGAAGCAGAAAAGAAATTGAGATCATAAAGAAATGACAGATCGTTCTATTCAGAAATAAAATCATAAAGAGAGAGAATCAGAGAAAGAGAAAGACAGAGACACACACAGAGAGAAAGAATCTAAGCTGTAACATTATAATAAGGAAGGGTTTACTTTGCCCCAATTATTGCAGAGAGCCAGCCAGCAGGAACCAGGGGATTATCAAGGCAAAGAAATATGGCTAGACATCATAAAGCAACAAAGAAAATTTCACTCCTGAGGGTTCCTCAACCTAAGAACATGCTGCCTTTCTTTTTTCACAAGGTTACTGCTTTGAACAATGCTAATAGCTGTATAAGCAAGTAAGCTTTTAAAAAATCCATCAAAAAAAAGTCAGTCTTAGTTATTTTATACTCACCTTGATGTGATTTGAACCCTTTTGAATTTTCAACATTTCTGCATAAATATGACCTAACATGCGATCTATTCTTCACATAAATTCTAAAACTAGATAAAGGGAACTCAGTTAAACAAATTAATCAAAAACATTATATTTGTTTATTTACTTATTGAGAAAATTGATTCACTTGTACAAAGAACAGATCATATTTTAGATCATATTTACTGTATGCACAAATATTAAACATTCAAAAGGATTCCTCACATAACCGCTATATATACTGTAGTCCTATAGTTGGGACAGTAAGACACAAATTTGACATTGGGATTCATAACAAGGACCAAACAATGTCAAAGTATTTCAATCTGACATCTATTGCAGATATCAAAGTGACTCTTTCAGAAAGAGACTTTGACAGTATGATGAATGAGAGATTGCTGGGCATTAATGGTTGATAAGAGCTTGGGGCAGGAAGGTAGAAAAATTGCTTTCTTGTTTATATCTACAAAGACCATAGTTTATATGGATCCTAAGTGAGTGTTTTCAGTGCTGCTACCCCAATTTCTGAAATGGGTTCTTTCTAGATATATTCCTCTTTTACTCTTCTCTTCTTTAAAAGAAAGAATAAAAAGTACTACAGTAAAGACTTCTGTCTTCTGTTCTATTTTATTATTAGTTATTTCTAACTTTGCATTGGTAAAGTTATTCTCAATTAGAAGAAATCTTTACTGCTATATTTTATTGGTTCTGCTGTCATTTATTCTTCATTGTTTTTGGCTGATCAAACAATATATGCAGACATATAAAGTCAGCCATTAAAAAAATGAGTTACCTCTCCCTAGCTTGAATTCTATTTTAAATTTTCAGTAGTATTAATTCAAAGCCATTAGAACATTAGCAGTTTTCTAAATACAGCAGAAGCAACATAAATAAGATGCACACTAGTATGAGTAAGCATTTTATTATCAGTTCTCAGATTTTACAGAAATATTTGTAACACCCTAGGTCAGTGGTAGTCAACCTGGTCCCTACCACCCACTAGTGGGCATTCCAGCTTTCATGGTGGGCGGTAGATGTTTTGTCCGATACTGAAACACTTTCCTTTTTTTTAATTTAATTGACTTTTTAAAAAAATTTCATAGCATTATTTAAAAACATTTTCATTAAAATTCCACATGACAATTTAAATTTCTGAAAATATACTATATACTATTTCTATTGCCCACACATAAGTTTAGTTCACTTTACCTACTGTAAGTGAAACTAAATGGCGCTATAGTATGATCGCAAACAAAAGAGCCTCGTCCCAGAATATGTCATGTATCTCCCCCCACACCACCCAGCTGTAACAGACAAGCAGAGCTGGTAGCCGGCACCCCACCAATCCACGATGCGCGAGAGGCATGTGCAGACGATGATACACAGCACATTACTGTGGAACTGGTGGGCAGTTAGAAAATTTTACTACTAACAGAGATACAAAAGTGGTCGGTAGGTATAAAAAGGTTGACTACCCCTGCCCTAGGTAGTAGGTGATATTCTCAGTTTTTAGTGTACCAGATGCATTGAGAACTTGCATGAAAAACCAAGACATTTTTCTCTGATATATTATTTTCTCTCATATGATATTCCACTTTCCTGGTGAGTTTCTAGAGAGAATGGTATCAAAACCATTCAGAAGATATCTTTACAGTTTTACTCAATTTTATTTGGAATCAGGTTTCTGATACAGTCTATTGCAGGCTTCTATTCTGAATAGGCCTTGTTTATGATGCTTGAAGACCTGCTTTGAATGCACAAGGTTTCAGAATTAGTATAATAATATTTATGTTAGCACTTTTATAATATTGAGTCTTCAGTAATATATTAATCAATAACTTTAATTTTTTATTGTTTTAGCTTCCATTATTTTGTTGCCTCTTAAAGTTAACAATGATTTTGAAATGCTGGATCTCTACAGAGTTTGTGGGGATGTACTTCCATACTGGATAGAATAAAATAGAATAGAATTTTTTATTGGCCAAGTGTGATTAGACACTTGACACATTGTCTTGGTGCATATATTCGCAGTGTAAATAAAAGATACCTTTTCTTTTACACTGAACACTGTACAACACTTACAACACTTAATGATAGTCATAGGGTACAAATAAGCAATCAGGAAACAATCAATATCAATATAAATTGTAAGGATACAAGCAACAAAGTTACAGTCATACAGTCATAAGTGGAAGGAGATGGATGATGGGAATGATGAGAAGATTAATAGTAATGCAGATTTAGTAAATAGTTTGACAGTTTTGAGGGAACTATTTGTTTAGCAGAGTTTAGCAGGATAGAATTTAATTTACTTATTCTATCTGCAAATTCAAGGCTTCAGCTACTTATAAGGTGTTTCAGATTAACAGATTAACAGAGTTGGAAGGGACTTTGCAGATCATTGAGTCCAAACTCCTGCCCAAGCAGGAGACCCTACATTTGTCTCTACCTAGGATCGAACTCACAACCTCCTGATTGTGAGCCAAGAGCTCCACCTCTAGGCCACCGGGTCTTATATTGTTTCATGGTTATTGTGGCTTGAGGTTTTCACAATTCAGCTGCTCAGATTCTTTTTTAAATAAGTAAGGAAATGCAAAAAATAAATTAAAAATTAAAGAAACTTTATTTCCTATTTTGTTGAGTGACGATGAGCACCAGTTTTTAAAAAAAAATTCTAGGATTTACAGATGATAGGACAGACTACCGTGTTTCACATATTTTGAACTTTATTTCTAGTACTTAATTTGTGTGCAATGAGCACTACCACAGAAAATGCAAGGTTTCACAACAATGAATTCTGGACTTGAGGGAATTTCATCAAGAAACATCTTTCTGTCCAAAATGCAGTTATCTTAACAGAAACCTTCTGCTGGAAGCAGAAAGCTTTTCAGCATTATTTCAGCTAGAACTCATAAAATACATTTAAGTGATATTTTCACTTTATAATAATAAACAATAGCATCTGCAGGTTTCCCTACTTTAGACAATATATGTGGACATAGGAATGCACATTCAAAAGGGATGGAGTTAATTTCATGACCATCTAATACTACTTTGTCATTCTGTAATGCTCCACACACTCTGAGCCTTCCTGTGACTAGGGATTTTTATATAGAGTGCCGCATGCATTTGTGTATATCAATAGGCATTAAAAATTTATGTTGGTAGCCAATATTTCCCTAAGGGAAAAGGTATGAGAGATTACAATAAAGTGTACTATCTATATATGATCATTTTTGTGCAAAATGCAAAATATTTTTTTTCAGATGGGCTGGTTTGATTTAACATTCAAGGGAATTACTTCTCTAATGTGTCCAGGGCTCAGCATTCTGTCAACATTCAGTCATGATAATAAGGCATTATCACTAAGGGCTCAGTATAATCATGTTGGTGACATAATGATGATTTTTATAGTGAAGAGACTTCCCATACATAAAAGCCTCCATTTGAGAAGAATTCTTCTCATATCAGGTTTTCAGCTATTGAAATTTAACTTTGTATGCATAAGCAATCTCCATCTATAAACATCCTCATCACTAGACATTATAAAGATATAGTGGCTGATTCTACACGTCTACCTCTAAATACTTATTTTTCATACCTCTGTGTGCTCCAATAGGCTAGAGTGATATTCTTACCTCATCCTTCTTCTCTCTGCTAGTTTTCCTTCTCTGCCGACTATTACTCTGACTTGTGGAGATACTTACCTGATTCACTTTCTTTCCGTAATGGAGAGCACTTTATAGGCACTTGGCTGTAGGCAGAATTGAGCAACTTAAGCAACTTTCCTGTCATTATGTTATTTCTAAATAAAACTTATCTTTATTTTCTTTCCTGCAAGCACCAGCCTCAAGAATATTTTCTTTAAAATTCACGCTCCTTAAGTTTTTTCTTTCTACTTTTTTCTTTTTGCTACATGAAGCTATTTATTAATCAACACTAACACGTATTTATTTATTTTTATTTATTTATTTTTATTTGTCGCAACAATATATACAAGCATTGCATAAAGGATTATATAATATATAAACATATATATGAGGAGAAACAAGGTACTATAAACATATATATATATAGGGGAAGAAACAATAGGACAGGAACGGTAGGCACATTTGTGCTCTAATGCACGCCCCTTAGAGTCCTCTTAGGAAAGTGGTGAGGTCAACCATGGATAGATTTTGAGTAAAGCTTTTGGGATTATGAGAAGAAACCACAGAGTCAGGTAATGCATTCCAAGCATATCCAATTCTGTTACAGAAATCGTGTTTTCTGCAATCTAAACTGGAGCGGTTGACATTGAGTTTAAATCTGTTGGTAGCTCTTGTGATATTGTTATTGAAACTAAAGAAGTCATTGACAGGAAGGACATTACAACAGATGATTTTATGAGCTAAACCCAGGTCCTGTCGAAGGCGACGAAGTTCCAAGTTTTCTAGACCCAGGATATCAAGTCTGGTGGAATAAGGTATTTTATTGGTTTCGGAGGAGTGGAGAACTCTTCATAGATAGATAGTGATAGATAGTATAGATAGTGATCATGTGAAAAACAAGATTGTATCTTACAAACAGCACACAAAAGCACTCATATTTTCAGCAATATAATTAGGTATATTATTGAACATATAACATTGTATATATGCTGAATAAATGATTCAGAATAGCTATAATCCAGGAGAAAAATTATTTGTTCATTTTTAAAAAACAGAATTTAAATTCACAAAATTTTCTATCAATGGCAAGGAAAGAACATGCTAAAACATTCAGGTGTGAATAAAATAAAAGCTGAGAGGTTTGTCCATCCTGGCCCAAATTTTTAAGTGTTTAGGTCCTTAAAATTAGGATGCTTATGCTGGTAAATATTGCAACTCTTCTTTTCTTCCAATCTTCTGATCCTTAACAGCTATGCGATAAGGTGGTATATTATTGTTCTCTAGTTTCGGAATACCTTTCCTATTAAATGCATCCATGCAGTTCAAACATAAGGTTGTTCAGTTTAGGTTTTTTGATTATATTCAGTCTGAGATGGAATAATCTTACAAATATAAAATAAAAATATGGGAAAAAGCAAGAGTACTGTTTTGTAATTTACAGCTGGTCATATACATAATATATTTTAAATGATATCTGACCTCCCATATGGCATTTTGGAAAAAATCCCTCTCTGTGTCTCTTTCTCTCTATGTATGTATAAAACAAGGCAGAAGAGTTCTTTTCTATTCTATTTATTTATGGAACTTAATTATACAATAAGATCTTAAGATATTATATCATAACTGACTTGCTAGATCCTAGTCCCTTTAAAATGGAAGATGGTAAAATGAAGTAGTGGGTTTCAATTTAGTTTGCTACTGGTTTGCTTGCTCGTTCGTGCTGCTTCTGCACGTGCAGAAATGTTTGGGCAGGTGGGCAGAGCCTCTCGCCACCACCGCTATCGTAGCAACCCACCACTGGTAAAATGTATATTAATGGATTTTTAATGTTTTAAATATGTTGGGACATTTAAATTCACATGAGAATTGTATATCAGTTACAAATTGTTTTCCTGTATGAATGGAGTTACTCCAAATTCAAAGCAGCATCCAACCATTTTGTGGGCTTAAGTGCTAGAATTTTTTCCCCCTGCTTCATAAAATATTCTTCTAGCAAGCATGCAAAGTAAAACAAAGTATTAAGCTTGATACCTTATATCACTTTCAACAAGTATACTTTAATTTGTATAAAAATAATTGGATTTTTGTGGTAATTAATTTCTCTGATACAAGATAATGTTTATGAACCCGTCAGGCTGTTTCACCATGACTAGGGCAACTTGGCGATGGTGGAACAAAATGAATTTATATGCCAGGTTTTGAGCAGACAATATGTCAAAGTAATGGGTTTATTTAGTGTGTTTATCCAGGGATAAGGGATACATTCTGAAACTTACCTAATATTCCATGGAACCTATTCCATTAATTTGTTTGCATTAGGTTCTTTTTTATGCTATTTCATTATAATTTTGTGTGCCCTTTTTTGTATTTAGTTAATTTAAAAATGTAAAAATAAATGAATAAACAGTATACCTGGATCACACAAAATGCCAGTTTAAAAATTTAAAATGTTTAGAAGGAATATATCACTGGTGGCTTTGTATTTGGCTTAGTGAATTTTGCTCTGGATACATTACAAACTGGCATTGTGCAAATTTCTAGGTATCTATATTGTGGCATAGAATAAACTATATTTCATGAAAATGTCTTGAGAAGTTGGAAGTTCTATGGGATCATGTTGGACTGGTAGTTTCCATTTTTTTTGCATGGGAAACATTGGAATTAAGAGTAAGTCTCTTGGCTGTAAAACCCTGGATAGACACTAGAGGGCAGAAAAACTGTAAGAGAAATTTTCTTTTTTTAAAAATTTTTTAATTGTTACTATATAAAGAAAGAGCAACAGTTTCAATGTCTATATAAACAGTGTGTTGTCTGGTTACAGTTAACTTGAGTAGTAATAATAATAATAATGTTCATTATTATAGAAAATGAGAAGGTGAACATCTTGTGGGACTTTTGAATACAGACAGATTGTCATTTGGAACACAACACACCAGATAACACAGTTGTTGAAACCTGAAATGTACAATTTATTGACATCGCAGTACCAGGAGATGCCAGAGTTGAAGAAAAAGAACTGAAAAAAATCATGAAATATCGCAACCTGGCCATCGAAACTACACGATTATGGATGAAACATGTAACAGTGATACCCACTGTCATCGGGCCACCTGGTACCATGTCCAAGAATTTTATAAGATACAATTTGCAGCTTCCTGCAATAACACCAGCGGAACTGCAAAAAACTGTGCTACTTGGAATAACCATTAGCACCACTCAATGGTATTTGCGATGCATTTTTGAATGCTTAGTTGACTGAGTTTCATGTTTAATGAATAATGTTCCTTATTAGTGATCATATAGTAACAGTATTTTCTCAACATAATATTAATACTTAATTTTTAATAAGGTAAGGAAAATTTTCCTGGCTATCAGGAAGTAGTCATCTAGGCATTTCCTGTCCTGCTTTGATAGCATTACCTTTAGCCTTATGCCCTGGGAGAACAGGATTTCTAATTGGAAGGAATGTGATGGGAGATGTACTGGCTCTCTCACAGGCCAGAATGACATTAAGTCAGAAAATATTACTGACTTAAAATGTAATTTGATTGCTTACCATCTGTCCAGTGCAAGACAGAAAACGAGGGGGGGGGGAATAAAACACAGCTCACATTTTATTTTAACCTGTGTTTCTATTGATGCCTCTTGATAGATTAGATCCATGTTTCTAGAGTTAAGTTTATAAATTTTGTGATAAATAGGCACTTTAGTCAGGACTGCTTTGCTCACATTTAACAAAGGTTATCTATTGGTACAGTATGATACAAATGTTGTTGGAAAATAAAAAATATTAATTCAGCATACCATATTTGGAGGTATGCCTTTGAACTACTAATACCGTTAGAGATCTTTCCCTCCCTAAATTCTTGTTATTTTTCTCAGTTCATGATTGCAGATGATTTGAAATTATCCTGAAAATAAAATGTCAGGAAGCTATTTTGTGGATTGCAGAACTGTTACATGTGACCGTTAGTTTTGTTTGACTGATCTATTGTTCTGTTCATTTAGCAATGCAAAGGTATTTATGCAATTGAAATCACAATCATGGAGTTTGGCCATCAGTTGATCTAATTAGACCTCTGGCATGCAAAAGCTGCAATTTTATGTCCACTTTAGAGTAGACTATACTGAATTATTAGATTTAGAATTTTGCTATTAAAATGAACTTCAGCAATCACCCAGAAGAACATGAATATCTGGACAGATTGTCTATTTATAAAAATAACCTAATGATGAGTATTCCATGTACAATTGAACAACCAAACACTGTGATAAATGGCAAAAAATAGTTAAACTGGCAAGTACAGCACAATTTCATAAGAAAAAAGAAAATAGATAGGGCGCCATAAGAAAGAAAACAGACTTATCTGCTGTGCCATTACTTTATTGAAGTTTTATGGTAGAGACATCCAATGAAGGGAATAAACTTCTATTATGTAATAGGAAAGAACTTTTAAGGATGATTCTTAGGCCAACTGACTATTATTCTTTCACTAAAGAGCAATTCAATCCATTCTGTTCATTTCCAAATGTTTATTTTTCAGAAGAATCTAGTTGTGTACAGTATACACCAATATTTTCTTTCTTTCTTCCTTCCTTCCTTCCTTCCTTCCTTCCTTTCTTCCTTCCTTCCTTCCTTCCTTCCTCCCTCCCTCCCTCCCTGCCTCCCTGCCTCCCTACCTCCCTGCCTCCCTCCCTGCCTCCCTCCTTCCCTCCCTTCCTTCCTGGTGTGAATGTGTGCTTTATATTAATTGCTTTGCTATTAATTCTACATGTTATTTATTTGTTAATATTAAATTATATAGCACTGGAGCAGAAAGAGAGAATGTGATAGTACGAATTGTAAGTGACCAATAATGACACTGCTGCTAGTATATGTATGTTTAAGATAGTATAAATGGGGAAGTGATGCAAATCAACAGGGGATCCTTTGACAAACTTTAATAAAGTTAATCTTATATATGTTTCAAATTAAATTGGAGAAAAGGCACAATTCTATATGTGGTAAATCTATTTTCCATTTGCTAATACTAGAATTAATTGAAGAATCTTGGGGCAGACAAGATTGATCTGATTTACATTTTGGTATCTAGTAAATGGATCAGAATATAATTTCCACAGTTCTTTAGATATTGCAATTTAGATCTTGACTCAAAAAGAAAATCCGTGTAACTGATATATTTTGAGACAAAGCACACATATAAACACATTATTCCATTAAAAAAAATTACACTAATAGTTAATGTGTTGATCAATGAGATACAGTTGTTAAAAAATAGCCCTGTTGGATTTGGGCTCACTATATTATTGGCAATAATTCTAATAGACTACTATGCTTAGAATTTTTTCCTAGAAATGTTAATTGACTTACAACTAGAAACCTATGTAAAAGGTTCATCATTGTTTACAATTTGGATGAGATGAAAAGAAAGTGAAGAAAAAGAAAGTGATATTTATGGCTGTATACTTTAAGAAAACAATATTTTTGCGATGCTGAATAGAAACAAATTATAATTTTGTGGAGGTAGCTTCATGACACCGTAAATCTTCTTAGTAATTGAGAGTATTGCTGTTCTGTTCCCAAGAAAGTAAGGTAAAATTCTCTTTTATTGAACCTAATATTTTGGTATTAACAGAAGAAACCTTCATTCATCTGTCCGACATGGCGAAATTTATAGAGCACAATTCAACTCTTCACTAGTGGATATTTCGTGATTTAAAAAAAAGAAACAAAGAAACCTTTTTATCCCTGAAAACCCATCGGTAGCTTCAGTTTTAACCTCCAAAATTAAATGCTGGAAGTGTTATATCTTAGAGATAAGTATTTTTCAAAAAGCCTATCCTATAACAATTTCTGAAGAAGTTTTAAGAATTAATTAAATTCCATAGTCCCTGATATTTGCAGTTAAGCAAGATCAGTCTTAGGAGATCAGCTAGTAATTCCAGACTTGTAGTCCACTCTGAAAAGTTGAAAAGTTCTTGAATGGAGTCAGTGCAAAGTCCATGAAAATTATGTCACTGTAGCTATGAATTTACCAGCAGAGGAGCATTACTCCTTTTTATAGCAAATATATATAATTTTTATTGGGACAAAGTTTTTTTGTTCCTGTTCAGTATACTTAGAATCTTTTTCTATACTTCAGCTGCTGAAGAAGGAGAAAAAAAATAAAAATAAAGCAGCTCTTTATAACAGGAACTATTTCCTAATCCTGATTTATTTTGCACTTAAGAAAGCCAGAGTGAATCATATTTCATGCTGAGGAATTTATCTTCCTGTCAATAAAAATCGTATTAGTTACAATGTGAGTAAAAATATTAATGTGCCAAGCAGATGAACTATACCAGATCTGCTTATTTGTGCACTAATCCAAGTAGGACAGTGTTCAAGATATAAAAGACAGGGACTGGAGTGAAGAAACCACTGAGAACACTTGGACCATCTCAATTATTGCTAACCACTCAGTGGGAAGAATTAGATGAGAGGATTATTCTTTCTCTCAAAGGAAACGTTTGTACCTCATAGGGTAATAACTCTACTGACAGCGGCACAGAAACTAATTCATAATGAATAATTTATTTCTGGCTTTCTTACCTTTATTTCCTTCTTTCTGCGTATATTTTGTCGAATAGATTCTTTACAATATTTGCTGCTAACAATATTGCTGCAAGTCATAAAATGGCAAGCCCCAAGGAATATGTATCCACATGTGCGCACAGAGACACAGGCACAGACACACACACATTGACATTTATAATCCAATCACATGTAACAATATAGAACCGTAAAATCATCCAAATGTTTTATTGTTCCATCTATAAAAATATCAATTTATCAAACATTTCTTCATTTTCAAAAAAGGCATTTTTTTCCTGAATGATCCCTAGAAGATTTGGTAATTTCAACAATATTCTAGGAACATGGCGGTTGTGTTGATTGTCCTTTGGTAGTCTTTTCACCATCCAGTTTGAAAATAACGGGAAGCATTCCCTCAAATTCAATTCCATAAAGAAATAATTGTAGAAAGGCATGGAGACTGACAACTTCTGAACACATTATTGTACTATGAAAGCCAGATCATTCAAGTACCACTGTTGGCTTCCTTCTAATCAAATAAGAACACGGACGCTACAAGCCACCCATTTCAGCAAAATTGCTTTATCTTGAGAGAAAATTGGAAAGGAAAATCCTTTTTCATCAGATTGGATAAAAAATGGTTGAAGGAATGTAGGGTTTTTGATTGTTTGTTTTGTTTGTAACATTAATATATTAATAAGTGGTAACAAATTATGGTTTACAACAGAATCTTTAAAATTCAATATTGTATCAATTTTTGCATTCTTAAAAAAATCAGTGCTGAAACTAGACCATAAATTTTTCTAGAGCCATCTATATTTCTAGGATCTATTCTATGATTCTGTGAGAATATTTCTATATTCTCCAATCTAATACTGCACATTCAACATACTACTCTTTTAATTCGAATATATGAATATCATAATACAAATATAAATAATTGCTTCCTAGCATTTCTGATACCTCACTCTCAGAGTTTGTAGGCATTTAGATACACCTTTTTCTGTCTTAAATAATATCAGGTAAAAAGATCTCAGGAAATATAAATTTGAATCTTAGTAAATTGGAACTGTTGTTTATATTTTGAGATTCTTTCATGCCCTTAGCTGCCTATCGCTATTGCTGGTTCAGTTGCAGCCTTACTTGGAGCAATAAGACTCAATTACAGTGGATTACTCCCTCATCAATATTGCAAAGTCCTGTAGGGCCAACTGAAATCGGCTTCACACATAAGTGGTGCTAATAATTTGCAGCTTTGTACAAGGGAATGGAAGCAGATCTGCTTCCCTTAATCTTTTCTGGATTACAGAGAACAACATGAGATTGTCCAAACTGTTTCTCGTTATAGTTGTTTTGTTTCTGCATGAAGAAACTGCAAGATAGCAATCTTTGTGAAGGGGAGATAATCAGGAGATAGGAAATTCACTTTTGCTCCAGTTGCAAATAGGAGCCTTTTGAGAACACTAAATTTATACACTTTCCTTGCTAACTATTTTCAGAAATTGCCTATTAATGAATTTAAGAAAGTTAGATGTCTTTGAATGACAACATTGGAAATGCCAGATGAGTGAATTCTTAATCCTTAATATAAAAATATGAAAATCTACTTTTATAATTTAATTACTTTAAGTAAGAATTTAAACAGCAAAAAGTAAAAAAAAAGTTTTGGCTATAGATAGTTTTAAAAGTTTAAAAAATGTTGCTCTGAATATTAAAATTTGGAAATTTTTTTTAAAATGTAGGCTTTTGGAAAAGAAAAAAAAAGGTTTTTGAATTTCAAGTCATAGGACAAGCAACTTATAATGACATTTACAGACATTCTTGAAGAATCACATAAATATCTACATCAAGAAATAGAAACTGTTTTCTATATAATATCCTGTTGTCAAATGAAGATATTAAGAACACAATAACCAGCATCTCTTGAGGAGAACACGTAGGCTTTGACTAAAAATCTATCACTAGATACAATGGATGGCAATAATTTCCCTTTGTAGGATTTATAAAAGAGATAATTTAAGGCACTAAAGAAATAAAGTTTAACAAGTTAAACACTTGAATGGATTGCATAGAAAAACTGTTCAGTATATTAAAAAAAATAGTATATATTGGTTTATTTAATCAGAGATAAAATGGATTTTTTCTGGATTTATGAGTAACTTCCTGGCTTTTCCTAAAAGAGCACAATGTAAAAGCTGCTTCCTAAATAGTTATTTTATGTAATTCTAATTTTATAGTACTTACACTGGTTTTACATTTAACTTATTTAATAAGTTTTTTAATTGGTGTTTTATTTTGTTTTATTGGTGTTTTATTTATATGTATGTTTTTATTAGGCTGTAAACCGCCCTGAATCCCCCGGGAGATAGGGCGGTATAAAAATGCGATTAAATAAATAAATAAATAAATAAAACTGTTTTCTTTAGTTAAAGTATACTTGTGAAATGTGGATGCACCTATTAGAATGGAAATATGGAATGCATATTTGAAGATAAAATGTTATTTGGAATATTGTGTATTCTCTCTTGTAAAAAGGAATTGATCCTGTTTTGTTATGCTAAACTACAATTTTTAAAATTTTGTTTATATTAGGAAGTTTAAATGAATAAATAAGTGGTGATATGTGTAATGTTGAATTTTATATATGTTAATTAATGTTAACATCTTTTAATTCTGTATGGATCTTTTTCTAGTAATTGGATTGAAGATGTTACTTATTTCATTTGCCTATTCTTAAGAAATGGGATATTGGTTGAAGGAAATGGAGAAAGATTTTATTTTTCTTTGTACATTTGTTTTTTGCCAGTCTGTTTTTCTTTTTATTAATCTCTCTTACCTTTTATTTTTTTATTTAAAAAATAAAGACAAGGAGGTTGAGACCCAAAAGATTTTTTATCATCAGTTCGGTGCTTTGGAATAGCTTCTCACAAGAAATGCATTTGGTTCCAATTTAAATCACTTTCTGGAACTTTCTTAAAATGGAGCTTTCTGGAAGGGTTTTGTAGGATGACAAGGGATGTTTTTTGGACTGTAAATTTGTCTATTTTTAGTTACATTTTCATATTTTATTAAAATTTATTATAGTATAAAATACAATGAAAATAAAGAAAAATAAAGTTTAAAAAAGAGGTGCTGCAAGATAAAAAAGAAAAAAGGGTAAAAAAGCACTGTACTCTTTTCAGTACAATGACTTTTTGCATTACATGTAGTTATTACAAGCCATTTCTATAACTACACAATTATCTTCAAATTAAAATCTAAGTTTCATTTTTTTCAACTTCAAGCATAAAAACTGGAAACGATTTCCCAATGGAAACAGGATTAAATAAAATCTAAAATTTTAATTTTAAATAAAATATTAACTGTTTAAAACAGCTTACATTTACATTTCAACCAAATTCAGTTTTTTCTCCCTATCCATTTTTCCATTGGGAGAAATAGTATATTTTTTCTATTCTAATTTACTAGATTTTTGCACTTTCATCAAATATAACAGCAAAAATTACAATATTCTTTCAGGTTCCTTGACCAACAATTTTAAAGGAAAAATTTCTAATTCTAATTTTATTTTCCTTTTAAAACCTAAAAACATTTATTAAAAATTGTCATCTTGACAGTTAGTTATCTGACAGACAGTTATATATCAATTAAAAAAAGGATTATTTATTTCAAATTATAATTCATTATTACTTTCCCATTGCTTAACTATTAAAGAAAAAAGATTTTTTATTAATTATATTTAATAAATATTTAGTTATATACTTTATTTTAATTTATTAATTATTTTTTGGTATACTCTCTTAATATTTCCACTCAAAATATGCAATTATGTATCCTTTTTGCTTATGAGTTTGAAATACAGCAAATTTTGAAATTCTGAAAACTGTGAATATATAAGTATAATGTTATAAAACAAGCTCTTAGTTAAAAAGACCATTCAAAAAGACCATCCTATACTGCAATATATGGAACCGTGGTGGTGCAGGAATTTATTTATTTATTTATTTATTTATTTATTTGTCAAACACAACAGTATATATAACTATAAGCATGAAATAACCATACGAATTGGATATAATCAAAGAGAACATTAGGACAGGAACGGTAGGCATGCTGGTGCTCTTATGCACGCCCCTTACAGACTTCTTAGGAGTGGGGTGAAGTCAATAGTAGATAGTCTTTGGTTAAAGCTTTGGGGATTTTGGGAAGAGACCACAGAGTCAGGTAGTGCATTCCAGGCATTAACAACTCTTTTACTGAAGTCATATTTTCTACAATCAAGATTGGAGCGGTTCACATTAAGTTTAAATCTATTGTGTGCTTGGGTATTGTTGTGACTGAAGCTGAAGTAGTCTTCGACAGGAAGGACATTGTAGCAGATTAGAATATAGCAGGTTAGAATGCAGAATTCAGGCTGATTCTACCCACAGCCAGGAGTTCAATCCTGATGGCTCAAGGTTGACTCAGCCTTTTATCTTCCAAGCGTTGGTAAAATGACCCAGATTATTGGGAACAATATGCTGATATTTGTAAACTGCTCAGAGAGTGCTGTAAAGTACTATGGAGCTGTATGGTGGGTTGCTTCTGGTTCAGACCAGTTCTCGAGAACTATTGGCAAAAATTTGGCCAAGTTCGCAGAACCAGTAACGATGCCCAGCTGGCCACGCCCCCGAAATAGTTCCCTTAGTCAAAGAGGTTGTAAAAACAATAGCTTTTAAAAGGCTCCTCTGGTGATCCCAGCTGGGTTGCTTGATCACCAGAACCTTTAAAAAACATGTTTTCTACAAGCTCTTCAGCCGAAGAGGTTGTTAAAACAATTCTTTTAAGAGGTTCTGGGCTGTGATGAAGCAACTTCAGCTGGGATCGTCAGAGGAGCCTTTTAAATCTTTTTTTCCTCTGGCTATCCCAGATGAATTTCCTGATCATCACAGGCTTTTTTTTTCAACCTCTTACAACAGCCCCTACCCATGCCCACCCAATCACCCCCTCTCCCACTTGCCTAATTACTGTTCCTTTCGGGCTTGCTATGCTGCAATCTGCCTGCCTGCAATCCATTTCGTCGGTGAGCAACTGAATCTGTCTGCCTCCAATTAGTAAATAAATGGGGGAAGCTGTAAAAAATAGTTAATTGGTTTTTTTTAAGTAGTTTTTTTTTTTTAGACAGCAATTTAAAGTTAAGGAAGTTTTAAATTTAGCTGCTTTTATCTAAAATAGGGTCTCCAACCTTAGTAACTTTAAGGTTTGTGGATTTAAAGAGTTCCTGGCTGAGGAACTCTGGGAGTTGAAGACCACAAACCTTAAAGTTACTAAGTTACTAAGGTTGGAGATCCCTGATCTAAAAAAAATAAATATAATAAAATAAAATAATAAAATAAAATATTTGTGCAGCTTTCTGATATTTGGTGTGTTTCTTTAGTGTTTCACTAAACACAAACACAGAAAACAAAATCTCACAAAGCTATATGTGGCATTGTGTGTGTGTGGGAGTCAGTTGTGTTGTGTTGTGTTGTGTTGTGTGTGTGTAAAGTGTGAAAGTTGGTTTTTGAGCTTTTTGTGGCTGTGTGAGGTTCCTGCTTGTTTCAGGGGCCATTTTGGGTAAAGTGCAGCTGCTTTTACATTGTGTGTGAGTCAGTTGTGTTGTGCTGTGTGTGTGTAAAGTGTAAAAGTTGGTTTTTGGTACCTCTTATTGTTTTGTATACTTTCTTTATTATTTTTATTATTTATTGTTATTGGCCACGCCCACCCAGTCACATGACTGCCAAGCCACTGTCACCCAGTCACATGACTGCCAAGCCATGCCCAATGTCATATGACCATCAAGCCACACTCACAAAATAAGCCACGCCCACAGAATCAGTAGTAAAAAATTTTAGAACCCACCCCTGAGCTGTACATAAGTACCATTGCTATTGCTATAAAACAGAGATTTTCACGAGTTTTCAGACTGTTTTCAGGCCACAGAATTCCTTAGAAAACTGACTGTATTTAAATCAGCTGCCTCTCTCCCTTCCTTAGTCTGTAGAGAACCCATTACCGAAACCTAGATGTAGTGGAATGTAGTCTGGATTCCCAGAAAAGTGGGTTGGGTTTTAGAGGACCAAGACACAGTGAAGTTTAGAAGTTTGGTTGGAAACAAGGTCAAGATATCTTCTCTCTATAAGTTTTTAGAGTATATCTTTAATGATGCAAGTAGTTCTTTTAGTTGGCAATATTACTGTCTATAGGTGAGGAACAATTAAGGAAACTGCTTAGAAGTAACTCTTGTGTCTCTTTTGGTTTCTGCACCCATGGGACATAGTTAGAAAAATCATGTTTTTAATGTTTAGTTTCCAAATATTCCCAGAATGTAGAATATGCATTCAGTTTCTCATTTAAATATAAACAATCTAAATTCCAACCAAAATGATTTTTCTCTATGTTTAATGGGATAGTCTTTCTATCCTTTTTAAGGGATATGAAATTAGAAGTGTCATTGTTACAAATCATCTTTCTTCATAATATTTTATATACTGAAAAAGAATTGCTGCTTTTGCTCCAGGGATTCAGCAGTAACCATCTGATTAATATTCAGCTCTGAAATTTATTCTAGTAAAATTATATGCCAGTTTTCAGTAGCAATCTCTAAAGACCCTTGCTAAGAGGAGAGAGAGAGAGAGAGATGAGCAACAAAAAAGGAAATTTGAGAAAAGAAAAAAATGCTAAATACGTAAAGATACCGTGAGAAAATATTATTATTTTGCTGTATCTAAAGAGGATGGAAAGACAGTTTCAGAAAGAATATCTATGTTTTTTTTCTCCATGGAAATTCAGTCTTGCTATGTGAAAATAGATTATATTTACTTAGTTTTATTTGCCAACTCTGGTTTGTTCCTACCACGCATACCGAGAACAACATGGCAAATGGCAGTTGAAGTCAGATACTAGCTAGGTGATGAAAATTGGTATCAAGCATCCAAAATATACTGATAAGGAAACTTAACTTATTATCAGAATCCAAACTCCTGAGATTCTAGACTGAAATGGTCTCCCCAGATCAAAGCTCATTTTCCTAGGCCAGGCAAGTGCCTATAGAGACCAGTCAGAAAAAGGAGAAAAAAAGGACTAGAAGGAGTTTGATAGTTATGTACATTTATGTTACAAAATATGGATGGAAGGGTATCAGAATTTAGAATTTGTCACCTGGTAATCAAAGCTGACTTTTCAAGCAAAAGTAGACTCAAATGTATTGTCAAGGCATTGATATAACAACAGAAATGAAGCTTGTGAGAAATATGCACGTTCTGAAAATGATATGGAGAAAGACTGTTGAAGCAATAAACATTGCACCTCTTTGCTATTCCTTAAAGCACCTCCTCTTTTTTTCAGGTTTCACTGAAAAAAGGTGTGTGTCATCCTTTAAGAGTCACACTGATTTTAATAGCTTTCCCCAAAGCAGCAGGGTCTTTCTTCAGCTTCACCCAGACGGCTAAAAATGTGAAAGTGGTTTAATTAACAATAGAGGAGTACTGTATTCATGATTGTATAAGACACATAGCATTTCTTCTAAATCATTTCTGAAGTGTGACAGTCCTAATATTTATCTCACTTCATATACATTTACAATCTAGCAAGGTAGAGATGAAATGTTCTAATTCTAGACAGTGCGATATATTAATTTCTATGGTAGGAATGAATAATAATATAATACATAATTATAAATTGAGTTTATAATTCTCTGTTATGGTATATTCACTCTGTTGGAGTTTTTGTTGGAGTAATACTTTTTCAGAAGGTAACTTAATCTTTTATTATTATTATTATACTGCAATTCAAATATGAAATCAGTTCTATCAAAATATGTCTTTGCTTTAAAAATGATCCTTTTGCCCACATTAGATTTGTAAATCATACATCCTGATCAATGTATATAATTTGGCATCATTAAGAAAAATGCCACCTGGTGATACTGACCTGAAAGTGCCTTTGTCTGCCAGTATGAACATAAGTTCCACATAAAACTAACCAATAATATGTTGAAAAATAGAAAATAAAAGGTACCAAGAATCATTTCATCATTCCCCTTGTCATGTTACAATAAAACTTAACCATTAGAGAAAAAAACTTTAGGAAGGATCTTCTTTAATAGGTCAAAAAGTTAAAAGTGGTGGTGGGACCTTTATATTTTCAGACTTGCAAGGTTCTGTTGGTACAGCGTTACAATAAAGTAGAATTTGTCCATGTAGTTGTGTCTAGGTTTCCTGGGAGGGCTGACATAGATTTTGCAAGGCACAATTCCCACCAACACTTTTAACTGCTTGATCCATTATGGAATCTCCTTCCAGAGCCGAGGTAGCACAATGGTTAGAAATGCAATACTGCAGGCTACTTCAGGTGACTGCTAGCTGCAGTTTAGTTCAAATCTCACCGGCTCAAGGTTGACTCATCATTACATCCTTCCGAGGTGGGTAAAATGAGGACCCAGATTGTTGGGGGCAATATGCTGACTCTGTAAACCGCTTAGAGAAGGCTGTAAAGCACTGTGAAGCAGTATATATGTCTAAATGCTATTGCTATTGCTATTGCTTGTATGATTTGTGCTTTGTATGATTATTAAGTCACTAAGAGCACCTACCTTTCCCCCCCTGATTGTTACATAGGCAACATCTCTTTCCCTGTTCCCCAACATCATCCTTACATTCCATTACAGACTATTAAAGTAAAAGAAAGAATATAAACTTGGTTTATTTTATCAAGGTTAAAATAAGATATCTTGTTATTTAACAGACTTTGTGCTGAGAAGAAGACCGAAAAGCTTTTGCTCTTTAACTGGTATGCCAGTTAACAATACAAGCCTGAACAACTGCCTTGACCTCATCTTCTGCAACAACGCAAACTCAATTTATGGACTACAAATAAAAGAACCCTTTTCCAACAGTGACCACAGCATGATAGACTTTTGTCTCAATATACGCCCTTATAATAATCTCCATAATAATGGTATACCAAACTACAATTAAAAAAAAGCCAACTATGACCTTATAGACACTGACCTCTCATCTCTAGACTGGCAAATTTTATTCTCGAACTGTATCACTGCTGAAGACCACTATAGTGTTTTCCTATTTGAAGTCAATAGAGTCATTAAACTATATGTACCACAAACCACCACCAAAATCAGAAAAAACAAATTACCCAAATCAATAAAAAAAATCCCTCTGGAGAAAAAAACAAATCTGGCTATGTAGCCAACTTTAAAAACTGCTACAAAAATATATGCTACCAAATAAACACTGAATGCACCAATTACCACATCAAACAAGAAGAAGACCTTCTGCGCACAAAATCCAATCGCGCTTTCTATAATTTTGTAAACAACAAACTTAAAGACTCAAGATCCATCCCACCCCTAAAAGGATCTAACGGTAAAGAATGTAATGATGAGACAGTTAAAGCAAACCTCTTTAACACATTCTTCGGCTCAGTCTTTGTTAACAGTAATAGCTCATACCCAAAATTCCCCAGTTGTACCAACAATGATTAAAATGATATAACACAAATAGATTTCACAGAAGATAATGTTGAAAAGGCCCTTCACAGACTGAAACCATCTCTATCTATTGGATAGATAGATCTATGTGCATACTTCTTAAAAAAGCTTTCCACTTGTTATAGCAAAACCCCTAAGCATAATCTTTGAAAAATCTTTTAGGACCAGCTCCCTTCCCAAACTATGGTCACTAGTCACGGTTAGCCCTGTGTTCAAAAAAGGAGACTCCAGCCTAGTTGAAAATTACAGACCAATTGCGTCACCTGCAAAGTAATGGAATCAATCATCAACCAATCCATCACCCTCCACCTTGAAACAAACAACTTACTCTCTAATAAACAATTTGGTTTCAGAAAAAAATTATCCTGTAATTTACAACTTTTTCACTGCAAAAACATATGGACTACAAATCTTGATCAGGGCAAAGCAATAGATGCAATTTACATAGACTTCTGTAAAGCCTTTGATTCAGTGGTACATGCCAACCAGTTCTAAAACTAAAATCCTATGGCATCTCCGGACCCATCCATAATGGGATAACAGTGTTCCTGTCCAACAGACAACATATGGTCAAAATAGACAGTACCCTATCAAATCCTGCTCCTGTCAATAGCGGTGTCCCCCAAGGCAGTGTTCTAGGACCAACACTCTTCATATTATTCCTTAACGACCTCTGTGACCATATTATAAGTAATTGTGTTCTCTTCACCGATGATGTTAAACTGTTTAACACTACCAACAACACAGCTACCCTTCAAAAAGACCTTGACTTTGTGTCAGAATGGTCAAAAATTTGGCAACTCCAAATCTCAATCAGCAAATGCTCTGTCTTACACATTGGGAAAAAGAATCAGAACACTAAATACAAGCTTGATGGACATTACCTTGTAGATGACCCTCACCCCGTCAAAGACCTTGGAGTTTTCATATCAAACGATCTACATGCCAAAGCCTACTGCAACTACATCGCAAAAAGGCTTTAAGAGTTGTAAACTTAATTTTGCATAGCTTGTTCTCCAGAAAGATTACACTACTAACCAGAGCATACAAAACATTTGCTAGACCAATTCTCGAATACAGCTTGCCTGTCTGGAACCCACACCTCATTTCGGACATTAATACAATTGAGCATGTCCAGAAATATTTTACAAGAAGAGTTCTCCACTCCTCTGATCACAACAAAATACCTTATGCCACCAGACTTGAAATCCTGGGTTTGGAAAATTTAGAACTCCACCGCCTTTGGCATGACCTGAGTATAACTCATAAAATCATCTGCTACAATGTCCTTCCTGTCGAAGACTACTTCAGCTTTAATCACAACAATACACGAGCACACAATAGATTTAAACTTAATGTGAACTGCTCCAATCTTGATTGTAGAAAATATGACTTCAGTAACAGAGTTGTTAATGCCTGAAATGTGCTACCTGACTCTGTGGTCTCTTCCCAAAATCCCCAAAGCTTTAATCAAAGACTATCTACTATTGACCTCACTCCATTCCTAAGAGGTCTGTAGGGGCATGCAGCGTGCCTACCGTTCCTGTCCTAATGTTCCCTTTGATTGCATCCAATTCGTATGGTTATTTCATGCTTATACTTATATATACTGTTGTGTTTGACAAATAAATAAAAAAATAAAATAAACTGTGAATGTTCGCTAAATGAATGGTTGTAAGACCATTCAGTCAAAGACCAGCTGTAATATCATGCATCTTTGCTTCAATTTATCTATTGTTACTGCTCTGATTTATGCTCGGTGGAAGCCCTGCCAAATCCTTAATTCCTTATTCCTTATTGGCATTTTTTAGACAAGAGGTCAAATTTAATATAATATAACCTTTTTTATGTAATTTAATATAACTTTTTGTAAATTTCTTGCTACTGTTTAATTATTTAAGTGAAAGCTAAGCAGCCTGTGAGGCTATGTAGATTTTGAATTATATCATTACTGTTTCATGGAACATTTGTATACTTTTACATATACATTATTATTTGTTTAAAACGGTCCTTTTAGAATCTGCTTTTTACAAAAAAAGAAAAATGTTTTTCTGAGTTTGACTGGCCAGCTAATTATCTTTGAAAAATAATGCTAATATGTCTTAATTACTGAGATGTTTCCTGAATGGACAGTTTAGCAGCAAGACAGTAGTAGTAGCAGCAGAATAATAATCAACAGTTGGGTCTGAAAAATAGTATTTTGCAGTCAGAAGAATCCAAGAAGGAACTAAGAATTTCTAAACTATTATCATAGGACTGAGGCCTTGGAGTGCCTAAATAGCTCTCTGAGGGAAATCTTGCCCATGGCAATGTGTAAGCTGCTTGTCATCTGCTTATGTATTTGGAAATAAAATATACATTATTAATATACCAGCATACTTACATACAAAAGAGATTTAATGGGGAAGCCCCAGAATGTTTAATTCCTAAGGAAAGCTGGCAATAACAGAAACAGGAAAGAACAGCCTCTTAATTATATTTCTGAAGGCAGATTGCAGAATAGCTCAGTGATTCACTCAAAAACTTCGAGTCTGGAGATGAAAATTAGAAGTAGCTATGTGGAAGTAGCTAATTTGAAAGTGGCACTAGAAAAAGTCTCACTTGATCAGCAACTGAAATGATTCAGAGCTGTAATATCATATGTAACTAAAACAAACCAAAGTTTTATTTAAGCCGCCCAGGGTAGCTTTGGATAGTGAAATGGGTAGTATATACATTTAATATATAAATAAAATAAAATAAGTTTATTTATAGAAATGGAAATATTAAATTACAGTACAGGAGGTCAAAAGGACCTGGAAAAGTTCGTAAAATGTTGACTTGAACAATTCAAATATAGAGATAATGGAATAAACTGGCAAAAATGTTTCTAATAGTTATTTGTACACTATAATGTTTAGTATAATTATGGAATAGTTACCTATAGAATAGACATTACAGATTAGAAGTTATAACATCAGAAATATCAAAGCAGGAAAAAAAATCGAATTATTCAATTTTACAGTGTTCAGCTTACAAAACGGTGGAATTAATGAAACACACATTTATTTATTTATTTATTTATTTATTTTTCAAATTTATATACCGCCCTATCTCCCTAAGGACTCAGGGCGGTTCACAGGCAGTTAAAATACATATAAATACAGATTAAAAAACAACAATTAAAAAACTTATTCTATTGCCGAATTTAAAAACAATATAAATAATAAAAAACCCCTTAAAACCAATAACTTTAAAATCTAATCCAGTCCCGCGCAGATGAATAAGTGCATGCAATGACATTTGGGCAATTCTTAGACTTTTAGATAAAGCTGAAATTTAATCCAAGCCAGCAGCATTGGCTGGGTATTCTTCAGAAAATTATAGTAAGTAAATAATAATAATTATAACAATATAGTAGCAGCCTGCCTTTATGGAACTATTTGAGCTGAATGCTGATTTGATTTTCCTTGCTTTGAGTCCTTGCTATTACACAAGGTCACTTCTTACATGGAATTTCATTCAATTCCAGAATAAAGGGAAAATGTCATTAGAAGAAATGCATGTATAGACCACTAAGCTAAATATCTATTCTCAGTATTTATTATTTATTTATTTATTTATTTATTTATTTGCATTTATATCCCGCCCTTCTCCGAAGACTCAGGGCGGCTTACACTATGTTAGCAATAGTCTTCATCCTATTTGTATATTTATATACGAAGTCAACTTTTAATTATAATATCAATTGTATTATATATGTGTATGTAAATATGTTTCTACAAGAACTGTAATTTAAAACACATTAAAGTATTTTTACAATATCAAATATTACACAGTGAATTTTATATCAAAGTAGATTTTTCTGAAAAAAATTGTTTCTAAAGGTACACATTTATGTAATGATTTTATTGTGCTTTTAGAGTTGATGGAGAAATGAATAATTTATACCTTGATAAAATTTATACCTTGATAAAAAGTGAAAATTTGCATTTAAAGGGCAATATATGGGTTGCAGCATTGCAGAGAACCTATTCTTAAGGAGTTAGCTACATTAATGGAGGATAAACTTTAATTATAATGGTTATATAGAAACTGCAATTTAGCTGATGTCTAAATAATTGCAGGTAGCTGTCAAAAGGAAATTAGAACTGTTATGCTTAGTCACAGGCTACCCTAAGATATTTGACTAGGTACTTGAGAAATATATATTAATAGTAATGTTACTACATAATTCCCAAGTAATATTGTATTGAATGGATTGTTGGTTTATGCAGTAATCCAATACTATAATAGCTGTAGTATTTTCCCTGCAATATTACTAGCTTTCATTTTAGATGTACATTTCATTTGTATATTTATAAGAAAGCACTATATATATATGAAAGCACTATAATCACACTATAAAAATTTACTGTTCTCATACAAACAAATTTAAATAGGGTAGTATTCCCATTGAAACTAGTTTTTCTTCAGGAATTATGGAAAACATAATAAATTTTATTGAAAACATGGGGTTTTTATAGAGAACTAACAAGATATTAGTGGGAATGGATGACAAATTGATAAGGATATTATACAATTATCTATTAAATTATAAAATGGAAGTAGATCAAATTAAAGAGACGATGATAGTATGGGCCAAAAACATTGGATATAATATAGATTTGAATAAATGGCAAAAGCTTTGGGATAGAAACCGGATACTGACAATGGCCACATGACATAAGGAAAATTCATATAAAATGTTCTATAGGTGGCATCTGCCCCTGGCAAGATTGGCTAAAATGCTTAACAATATGTCCACATATTACCACGTGTGGTGGACTTGCATAAAGGCAAGGACATTTTGGACACAAATCCATATGTAGTTAGGAAAAATGATTAGACAACATATAGATTTTAAGAATTGTTTTTATTAGGCATTATATCAGATGGCTATGACAAAGGAACAATATATCTAACATTACATAACTTGACCGCAGCAAGAATTGTATCTGTGCAGCATTGGAAGAACGGAAACACCCCTTCAGAGGATGAGATGATAAGGAAGATACTAGACTGTATGGAAATTTTATTTATTTATTTATTTAGTACGTATTAGATAATATATATAAGTATAAGCATGAACTGAATACATAAAATGAATACAATTAAAGGGAGCATTAGGACAGGGGTACTAGGCGAGCTGGTGCTCTTATGCATGCCTCTTACAGACTTCTTAGGAATGAGGTGAGGTCAACAGTAGCCAGCCTAAAGTTAAAATTTTGGGGGTTTGGGGATAAAACCACAGAGTCAGGTAATGCATTGCAGACACTGACCACTCTGTTGCTGAAGCCATATTTTCTGCAATTGAGTTTGATCCGGTTTATCTTAAGTTTGTATCTATTGTGTGCTCATGTATTGTTGTGGTTGAAGCTGAAGTAGTCATTTACTGGTAGAACATTGTAGCAGATGATTTTATGAGCTATGCTTAGGTCATACTGAAGGCAGCATAGTTCTAAATTTTCTAAGCCCAAAATTTCAAGTCTAGTGGCATAAGGTATTTTGTTGCAAGTAGAGGAGTGGATGACTCTTCTTGTGAAATATTTCTAGACATGTTCAATTGTATTAATGTCCGATATGCAGTGCAGATTACAGACAGATGAACTGTATTTGAGAATTGGTCTAGCAAATGTTTTGTTTGCTCTGGTTAGTAGTGTAATATTACCGGAGAAGAAGCTACGCAGGATTAGGTTTACAACCCTTAATGTCTTTTTGGCAATGTTGTTACAGTGGGCTTTGGCACTTAGATCATTTGATATGAGTACTCCAAGGTTCTTGATAGAGTGAGGGTCATCTATAAGGTCATGTCCACTCAGTTTGTATTTGGTGTTCTGATTCCTTTTGCCAATGTGTAAGACAAAGCATTTGTTGGTTGAGATTTGGAGTTGTCAATTTTTTGACCATTCCAATACAAAGTCAAGGTCTTTTTTGAAGGGTAGTGGCATTATTGGTAGTTAATAATGGTTAAATAGTTTTACATAATCAGCGAAGAGACCTCAATTATTTATAATATGATCACAAAAGTCATTTATGTATAGTATGAAAAGTATTGGTCCTAGAATGCTGCCTTGGGGAACACCACTATTAATAGGTGCAGGATTTGATAGAGCTCTCCCTATTTTGACATGTTATCTGTTTGACAGGAACGCTGTTATCCAATTATGGAGGGGTCCAGAGATGCCATAGGATTTTAGTTTTAGAACTGGTTGGCATGTACCACTGAATCAAAGGTTTTACAGAAGTCTATGTAAATTACATCTATTGCTTTGCCCTGATCAAGATTTATAGTCCATATGTTTTTGCAGTGTAGAAGTTGTAGATTACAGGATAATTTTTTTCTGAAACCAAATTCTTTATTAGAAAGTAGATTGTTTATTTCTAGGTGAATGTAATGGATTGGTCGATGATTGATTCCATGACTTTGCAGGTGATGCAGCATAAAGAGATTGGTCTGTAATTTTTGACTAGGCTGGGGTCTCCCTTTTTGAAGATAGGGATGACCATGGCTACTGACCATAGGTTGGGTAGGGAGCTGGTCTTGAAAGATTTTTCAAAGATTATGCTTAGGGGTTCTTGCTATAGCAATGGAAAGCTTTTTTAAGAAGTATGCACATAGTCCATCAGGTCCAATAGATAGAGATGATTTTAATCTACGTAGTGCCTTTTCAACATTATATTCTGTGGAATCTATTTGTGTTAGATTGTTGTAGTTATTAGTGCTATGACTAGGGAATGTTAGACATGAGCCATTGCTGTTTACAAAGACTGAGCTGAAGAATGTGTTAAAGATTTTGCTTTAACTGCTTCATCATTGCATTCATTACCGTTAGGTTCTTTTAGGGGTGGGATGGATCTCAAGTCTTTAAGTTTGTTGTTTACAAAATTATAGAAGGCGCAGTTGGATTTTGTGCGCAGAAGGTTTTCTTCTTGTTTGATGTGGTAATCGGTGCATTCAGTCTTTATTTGGTGTCATATATTTTTGTATCGGCTTTTAAAGTTAGCTACATAGCCAGTTTTGTTTTTTCGCCAGAAGGATTTTTTTTTTGATTGGAGTTTTCTTATTGATATGGGTAATTTGTTTTTCTTGGTTTTGGTGGTGATTAGTAGTACATACAGTTCAACAACTCTATTGACTTCGAGCAAGAAAATGTTATAATGTTCGGCAGTGTTACAGTCAGACAATAGAATTTGCCAATCAAGAGATGAGAGGTTGGTGTCTATGAGATCATAATTGACTTTTTTGAAGTTGTAGGTTGGTATCCCATTATTATGAAGATTTTTGTAAGGGCGTATATTGAGACAAAAGTCAATCATGCTGTGGTCACTGTTGGAAAAGGGTTCTTTTATTTGTAGTCCATAAATTGAGTTTAAGCTGTTGCAGAAGATGATTTAAAGGCAGTTGTTGAGTCTAGTGTTGCTAGTTACTAGTTGATCTAGACCTAGATTAATAACAGCATTATATAGGGTTGTATGAATGGGTTCAGTTGTACATTCATTTATTGTCCAATTAATAAGAGGTAGGTTGAGGTCATCCAGAAAGATGAAAGGGTATGGGCAAGAGGCTACCCATGTTAGTAGTGTGGTTAATTTGTTTGCATGTGCAATGTCATAGTCGGGGGCTGTGTAACATAGTAAAAAGCGAAATGGACAGACTAACGCTAAAAATAAAAGATAAAGGGGATACAGAATATTATTCAACATGGTATAGATTCTATCAATGGTTAGAAACATGAGTAGAAGTTGGGATGCAAAATAGTCAGGTTAGGTGGACATGGAAAGAGATATTTTTAATATCAATATAGGAATGTAAGTATTAGAATGATAGATAAGTTGACATACTAGAATATGATGGTCAGTAACTATTGTACAACACTAGCACTGTTTAAAACAGTCTATATGTTATTCTGTTGTTTACTTTTGTTTTATGATAAGTGGAATGCCAGGATAATTACACTGGATTCAATATATTCATATGTAAACAATAAAAATATAACTTAAAAAAATCTGTTGAAATTACCACAATTATTTTTATGCATAAGGCAAAGGATAAAATAGAATAGAATAGAATTTTTATTGGCCAAGTGTGATTGGACACACAAGGAATTTGTCTTGGTGCATATGCTCTCAGTGTACATAAAAGAAAAGATACGTTCATCAAGGTACAACATTTACAACACAATTGAGTACAATACAAAACAGGTTTATATAAAAGAGCTAGACTGTTAGTTAAACCTTGCTCCAAATGTCAGGTAGCAAGATCACTTATAATTGTGATCCATCTCTATATTGTGATACAGAAAACATTTAGGGCTTTCAGGAATTATAACAGAAAGTTACCACTGCTGCCAGTAACAATTAGCTCCTGAAATTATTGCTTTGTTCCTTCTGAGAGGAAGACTAATCCTGCCTGAAAAATACCATTGGGAAATTTCTAATCTGTAAAATTAGCTTTAATATGTTTTAATATGCAATATTGTCAAGCATATACTTACTGCATGAATCTTAGGAATCTCATGAGATATAATTTAGCCACAAGAACCATAGTGTACCATTCCAATTTTAGTGTATGTGCTGCTGAAGTGAGCACAGAACCATATTGTGATGCTTATCTGTAACCAATTCCCATCATGTGAATGTATTCTCATTGTCTAAGGGCTAAAAAGACATTAAAATTTGCAATTTATGCAAGAATTTCTTAGGATACTTTGTAGTTTAAAGCACTCTTGAAGAACAACAATTGAAAAGTTAAGAAAGCTTCTCAAAGGCAAACTTCATCTTTGTTTTTGACATATTTAAAAATAAATATTGGTAGAGATGTTATAGTGGGGAAAAACATAACAACTTTTATTAAACATGTTTTGCATAATAAGAGAACATTGAAGTAGTGATACTTCAACACTGCAATAAGCTTAATGACTTTGTCCTGCTCATCTCTGTAATGATTAATATATCAGCTACTATGAAATAAACAGAGCACTCAAATTTATAGTTGTCCTATGACCTATAAAGAACAGAATACATTCAATGAATTATTCAACACACTTTGGAGGCAATGTCATTTTATCTCTTGTTGGATACACACCACTTTTTTGCCCTTCCACTGAAATCTTTCACTTCAGAACACAATATGATATAAATGGGACAGAAACAGAGAAATTTCTCACTAGTTAGAGTGGACAGTCTTCTAAGGCACTTTAAAATTCTATAATTAATACAGGTAGTCCTTGAATTATGACTGATCAATTAAAAGCAATTTGAAATTATGGCAGACCCTCCCCCAAAGCTGCTTATGACCCCATTTTGAACCTACCCACACCTGCTTGGTCATTCACCCTCACAATTGACTGCTGAACTCTTCAACCTTTACCCGCATCTCTTCTTCCCACCCTTCCCTGCTAGGACCCTTTAGGCCTTGCTCTACTAACCACACACCCATCACCATTGTGCCCTTTGATGATCTCTGGACTGCCATGTGGGTAGGAAAAACCATTTTGTTTTGATGCCTTAATGCGATCTGCATAATGCTGCAGAAGCTCCTTGGGAAGAAAAGCAAAATGGAATGGTTCATCCCTGGGCCACCACAAGATATTGCAGACACACTGAAAATGATGGCCACAACCCAGAGATGTGTGGCCTGCCCTCCTTCCCCAACTACACTCTTCAAAAGGTAATTGAGGAGGAAGGTTTGGGGCCTGCTAGTGTAGGAATTAGGCCTAAGGCCTGCAGGGACGCAATGGAGGATGAAAAGACCTGCGGGGACTGTGGAAGAGGGAAGTGGGTTACATTGGGTGGGATAGGGGATACCTTGGGAGGTTCATAGTAGAAAGACCTATGCTAGGGTCTCTCCCACTCATAAGGCACTGTGTCCTCCACTTAAAACCTTGTAAATTTGTTTAATGGATGCATCCAGGAGAGCAAGGGTTTGGGATCATTAAGGAGGCCATCTTACTTAATGGCAATCATCACTTGTGACCTTTATTGGATTGGTTCTTAATTGGTTCGGTTCTGCAACCCAACAAGAAAGACACAGACTTCAGAGGATAATTAGAACTGCAGAAAAAATAATTGCTACTAACCTGCCTTCCATTGAAGACCTGTATTCTGCACGAATCAAGAAGTGGGCTGTGAAAATATTTACAGATCCCTCACATCCTGGACATAAACTGTTTCAACCCCTTCCCTCAAAACGACACTATAGAGTTGTTCTGCACATCACTATAGAATTGTTCTGCACATCAGAACAACTAGACACAAGAACAGCTTTTTTCCAGAAGGCCATCACTCTGCTAAACAAATAATTCCCTCAACACTGTCAAACTATTTACTAAATTTACACTACTATTAATCTTCTCATCGTTCCCATCACCAATCTCTTTCCACTTATGACTGTAACTTTTGTTGCTTATTATTAAGTGTTAAATTATACCCTATGACCAGTAGTGGGATTCAGCCAGTTTGCACCACTTCGGGAGAACCGGTTGTTAATTTTCTGAGCAGTTTGGTGAACTGCTTGTTGGAAGAAATCATTAGGGCAGAGAACCAGTTGTTAAATTATTTGAATCCCACCACTGCCTATGACCATCATTTGTGTTGTAAATGTTAAATGTTGTACATTGATGAAGGTATCTTTTCTTTTATGTACACTGAGAGCATATGCACCAAGACAAATTCCTTGTGTGTCCAATCACACTTGGCCAATAAATTCTATTCTATTCTATTCTATTCTATTCTATTCTATTCTATTCTATTCTATTCTATTCTATTCTATTCTAGTTGGAGGCTCCATTACGATCATATTTCAGGACTAACTGTGAAGTTTTTTAGGAGGAAAATTATTATTTTGTTCATCCTCATTCCTGAATATCTCCGTGATCTATCCTAGCATGTTAGTCATATTTCTGAAGTGACCCCTACAACTCTTCTCTGACTGCCTTTAAAATATAAGCTCTCTATGGACCCTAATATGACAGTAACCTCCATTGTAGTATGCATCTATTTGTTTCTTGCCTTACATAAATCAGATTGTTTAAGTAGTTGTCAACATGCACTACTGTTGCACCCCCACTGATTCCAAATCAATATTTTTGAAATGTATGTACATTTAGTTTCAAATTAAGCAATCAGAAGAGTTTTAAAAATTAATTTAACTTTATAGACATTCACTGATAATATGCTGTCATAACTGTGTAATTATGATTAATTATAAGTCACAAGAAGAACTCTGGTAAAGTGGACCAAACATCTATTTAATTGCACATTGTTTTTCCCAGTGCTCATTACCCATGGAAAATTCAGAAGCAATACACAAAGACATGTTTCATAACAGGTACTCTACTTCTAGTACAGGAGATAATGTATATGCATAAAAATTAATAATCATTTATATAATATCCACTAGTTGTAACAATTGTTAAGTTTATTATTGCTATCTCCTTTCTGGTTTTAATTTGTTCAATTCATAAAAGGATTTCTGTTGCTTATCAAAAAATTGCTAGGTCTGTTCAAAAACTTTGAGGAGGGACTTTTTGCAAATCATTTAAAAAGTCCACAAACACAATTTTCTATCTGATCCTCCTATTAAAATCTTTCCAGGTACTGTCAAACAACTCTGAATGATTAGGCAGATACAAATTACATTTATAAATGCCCAAGCAGTCTTATATCTTTTTTGATAAATTTGTCTTTACTAATGCTTTTTCTAAGTTTATATGGAAGGGATATTGAGGTGAACTGAACTGCTTTTCAGAATAAGTTTTAAAAATTAAAATTAAATAGAGCTCAGTCTTCTGTACATGCTACATATTTTTGTTAAAGGATTAATATTTTTATTGTTTAAAATCTTTCAATCTGGCAGTATAGTATCAAAAGCTATATAGAATCATAGGCCTAGAAGGAACCTTGGAAGTTCATATTTTTTTTTATTATTTGTTATGAAGCCCAGGAAGTTAAGGTGGTTCAAATGAATATAGGTTTTACTGCATGCTAACATGCTGCACAAGAATTT
The DNA here is from genome assembly GCF_028640845.1 of Ahaetulla prasina. NCBI lineage: Eukaryota > Metazoa > Chordata > Lepidosauria > Squamata > Colubridae > Ahaetulla > Ahaetulla prasina. Next base: position 53,890,866 of record NC_080544.1, on the reverse strand, counting down.
GAACTACTAAAGGTCAAGGCAAATTGGCAGTAGATAAGAATTAACAGAATTCAAGGAGGGCTGGACCTAGATCTCTTATGAGCGTGAAGGGACTCAAGGCTGATAATGCACTTGAGTCCTTCGCTTGGGCTCAGCATGGTCATCTCCTACAATTATATTCATTTTCTTACTAAAAATATCAATATTTGATTTGTATAGTCTGTAAGAAAAATGGAAGCAAATAATTAATTTAACTAGTCTTAAATAACCTTAGTGGGGACGCGGTGGCTCAGGGGCTAGGGCGTTGAGCTTGTCGATCAAAAGGTCGGCAGCTCAGCGGTTTGAATCCCTAGTGCTGCCATGTAATGGGGTGAGCTCCCATTAGGTCCTAGCTTCTGCCAACCTAGCAGTTTCGAAAGCATGTAAAAATGCAAGTAGAAAAAATAGGGACCACCTTGGTGGGAAGGTAACAGCGTTCCGTGTGCCTTTGGCATTGAGTCATGCTGGCCACATGACCATGGAGATGTCTTCAGACAGCGCTGGCTCTTCGGCTTTGAAACAGAGATAAGCACTGCCCTCTAGAGTCGGCAACGACTAGCACGTATGTGCGAGGGGAACCTTTACCTTTACCTTTAAATGACCTTATCCTCCACTATTACTCTTTCATTCTCTTGCCATTCAAAGGATGTTCTCCTCTAAAGTTTATTTTAACCTAATCATTGCACTTATATTATTAGCTCTGTGTTAACCAACCATCTGCATTTATCATCTTCTTGCATTAATTTTGCCGGAATTTGTATACCTTTTTATTTATTTTTTTTATTTTTCTTTTTTTTCTTCATTCTGAGACTTCTATTTTTTTTCTGAAAGAGACATAATTTTCTCTAAAATCTCCCGAATACTGTACTGATCATTAATCATAGTGAGAAATGGTGTACCTTTTCTAATCTGTCACATGCTTTTATTTTAGTAGAACTTCCTTTAATATAATCTCCAAGCATTTTAGAAACAAATGTCTGTCTTGACTTTTCAACTTCAACTTTGTACTTTATATTAGTTTTAATTACATTTTTCCTTTGGAAATTAAATAGCAATGGTCATTTCCTACTTATCTAAAAATGAAATGTAATAGTTCTATGTCTGTTTGGAAAACATTGTGAGAAATTAAAGATGCATTAATTGGATAAGAAATAAAAAAAATAGAATATTGCTTTTAACTTCTGTCTAAGAGTATTATTGAAAGCAAGTATTGAAAAATCTATAATCAACTTTCCTCTTTTGATCTGTCATTCAAGCACCTCTGTTTTAAACTATCAGAGATGAATTTTCTTCAAGCTTTCTATATTTGATAAGAGAAGATAGAATTGGGGGAACAGATAATATATGCATATCCTTCATTTATTTATTTATTTTATTTATTATTTCAATTTCTATACCGCCCTTCTCCCGAAGGACTCAGGGCAGTTTACAGCCAGCTAAGAACAACAAATATAAACATTAAAAACAAATTTAAAAGATTAATTACATAGGCTGAAAATTCTAAAAAATACTAAAAACCCCCATTAAAAAACTATTAGGCCAGTCCTGCATGATGAAATAAAAGAGTCTTCAACTCACACCGGAAGGCCCGGAGGTCAGGGAGTTGGCGTATCCCTGGGGGTAGCTTGTTCCAGAGTGCTGGAGCCCCCACAGAAAAGGCCCTCCCCCTGGGGGTCGCCAGTCGACATTGTCTGGCCGATGGCACCCTGAGGAGACCCTCTCTGTGGGAGCGCACTGGTCGATGGGAGGCCACCGGTAGCAGCAGGCAGTCCCGTAAGTAACCTGGTCCTAAGCCATGGAGCACTTTAAAGGTGATAACCAACACCTTGAATTGCACCCGGAAGGCAACCGGAAGCCAGTGCAGCCTGCACAGGATAGGTGTTATATGGGAGCTTTGAGCCGCTCCCTCAATCACCCGTGAGGCCGCATTCTGGACCAGTTGAAGCCTCCGGGTAGTCTTCAAGGGGACCCCATGTAGAGAGCATTGCAGTAATCCAGGCGGGAAGTGACGAGGGTGTGAGTGACTGTGCATAGGGAATCCCAGTCCAAAAAGGGACGTAACTGGCGTATCAGGCGAACCTGATAAAAAGTTCCTCTGGCGATGGCTGTCATATGTTCTTCTAACGACACATGTGCATCCAAGAGGACGCCTAGATTACGAACCCTCTCCTTGGGGGCCAAAGACTTGCCCCCCACAGTCAGCGATGACCTCAGCTGATTGTACCGGGATGCCGGCATCCACAGCCACTCGGTCTTGGCTGGGTTGAGCTGGAGCGTGTTTTTCCCCATCCAGACCCATCCAGCCTCCAGGCACCGGGACATCACTTCAATGGCTTCACTGGGGCGGTTTGGAGTAGAAATGTACAGCTGCGTGTCATCAGCATACAGGTGACACCTCACCCCAAAACCACAGATGATCTCACCCAGAGCCTTCATATAGATGTTGAACAAGAGGGGCGAGAGAACCGACCCCTGTGGCACCTCACATAAGAGGTGCCTCGTGGTCGATCTCTGCCCCCCCCGCCAACACCGTCTGCAATCGGTTGGAAAGGAAGGAGGAGAACCACCAAAAAACGGTGCCCCCCACTCCTAACTCCTCCAGCCATTGCAGCAAGATACCATGATCGATGGTATCAAAAGCCGCTGAGAGGTCTAATAGGACCAGGGCAGAGGAACAACCCCTGTCCTGGGCCTTCCAAAGATCATCAACCAGCACGACCAACGCCGTCTCCGTGCTGTACCCAGGCCAGAAACCGGACTGGCACGGGTCTAGATAGACACTTTCATCCAGGTACTGAGGAAGCTGATACGCCACCACACTCTCAACAAACTTTGCCACAAAGCGAAGGTTGGAGACGGGATGATAATTTACTAAAACAGTTGGGTCCAGGAAAGGCTTCTTGAGGAGGGGCCTCACCACCGCCTCTTTCAGGGTGGTAGGGAAGACACTCTCCCTCAAAGAAGCATTAACAATTCCCCGGAGCCAACCTCGTGTAACCTCCTGAGTGGCCAGCACCAACCAGGAGGGACACGGGTCCAATAAACATGTGGTTGCATTCAGCCTCCCCAGGATCCTATCCATGTCCTCAGGAACCACAGTGTCAAACCTATCCCAAACAGCATCTCCAAGATCTGCCTCCATCATCCCATCTGGATCTACCCAAACTGCGTCCAGCCCATCCCGGATCTGAGCGACTTTATCATGCAGATAGTTTCCAAAGTCCTCAGCACATCCCTACAAGGGATCTTTCCTAGCTCCCTGAACAAGAAGGGATCGGGTCATCCTAAACAGAGCGGCTGGGCTATTATCTGCCGATGCAATAAGGGTGGAGAAATACTCAAATTTCGCCATCCTTATCGCCACTAGATAGGTCTGAATATAAGACCTTACTAGTGTTTGATCCGATTCAGAATGGCTGGTCCTCCAGACACTCTCTAGGCATCTTTTCCGGCGCTTCATCTCTCTCAGCTCCTCAGAGTACCAAGGGGCTGGTCAAGATTGGTGTCGGGTCAGAGGCCGCAAAGGCATGACACGGTCTAAAGCTCCCGCCGCCGCCCTTTCCCAGGCGGCGACAAGTTCCTCAGCCGAGCCATGAGCCAGGTCCTCAGGAAATGGCCCAAGCTCTGTCAGAAACCTCTCTGGGTCCATCAGGTGCCTGGGACGGAACCAGCAAGTCGGTTCTGTCTCCCTGCTGTGTGGGTTGGTGGTTCGAAAGTCGAAGGAGAGATTGATCAGACCATGACAAGGGTTGAATAACTAAATCCCCTAATACAAGATCATTCAGCCACTGTCCAGAGACAAAAATCAAGTCCAGCATGTTTCCCCCTATGTGCCTGGGACCATCAACTAATTGGGTCAGGTCCAAGGCCGTCATGGAAGCCATGAACTCCCGAGCTGCCACAGATGCTTCACCGGTTGATGGCAGGTTGAAATCCCCCATGACCATAAGTCTGGGGGTATCAACCGCCACCCCGGCTATCACCTCCAACAGTTCGGGCAGGGCTGCTGTCAAGCCGCAAGGAGCCAGGTACGTGATCAGCAAACCCACCTGTATCCCATGACCCCACTTCACACAGAGGGATTCACATCCAGCTATCTGTGGTACAGTGACCTCTCTCGGTCTCAGAACAGCGTTAATAATAACCGCCACCCCTCCACCCCTACCCTGGGCCCTCGGCTGATGAAATGCATGGAAGCCTGGTGGGCACATTTCAACAAGGGGCGCCCCTCCCTTCCATGCCCAACCACTGTTGTTGCACTGTTGTTGCACTGTTACATTGCCACAATCAAATGTGATGGTCAGAAGGTCAGTTGCTTAGTTACAAATACTTTGGTCACATCACAAACACAATGAATAGGCAAGGAAGACAGTATCATCTAAATACCACCAAATGATTATGATAAAGAGACAGCTCAGTGGGAAAAACAATATCCATTGCCCTCAACATGTATATTCTTATTCTTATTTATTTATTTATTATTTTGTCATAACAGTATATATAAGCATTAACATGAAATAACTATATAATATATAAGCATATATATTTATTTATTTATTTTATTTATTTATTTATTTATCATATTTGTATACCGCCCTATCTCCCTAGGGACTCAGGGCGGTTCACAGGCAAATAAAAAGGTACATATAAATACAAAGTAAAATAACAGTTAAAAAGCTCATTCTACATGGCCCAATTTTTTAAAAACAATATAAATAATAAAACCCATTAAAATCAATATAAAATTTAAAATCTAATCCAGTCCTGCACAGATGAATAGATGTGTTTTAATATATGAGCATAATATATGAGCATAAGTATGTAATAACTATATTAATTGGATATATTGAAGAGGAACAATAGGACAGGGAACAGTAGGCACATTTGTGCTCTTATGCACGCCCCTTATAGACCTCTTAGGAATGGGGTGACTTCAATAGTAGATAGTTTTTGGGATTTTGGGATTTTGAGAAGAGACCACAGAGTCAGGTAATGTGTTCCAAGCATTAATAACTCTGTTACAGAAGTCCTATTTTCTACAATCAAGATTGAAGTAGTTAACATTAAGTTTAAATCTATTGTTTGCTCTTGTATTGTTCTGATTGAAGCCGAAGAAATTTTCAATAGGAAGAACATTGCAATAGATGATTCTATGAGTTAAACACAGATCCTGTCGAAGGCGTCAGAGTTCTAAATTTTCTAAACCCAGGATTTCAAGTCTGGTGGCATAAGGTATTTTGTTGTATTCGGAGGAGTGGAAAATTCTTCTTGTAAAATATTTCTGCACACGTTCAGTTGTGTTGATATCAGAAATGTGGTATGGGTTCCAAACAGGCGAGCTGTATTCAAGAATTGGTCTAGCAAATGGGACTTCTATTCGCTGTTCCCTTTGCTTATACAGATGGATGTTTTGCTGGTAAGTGAAATTGTCCACAGATAAACTGCAAGTGTAGTGTTTTTGAAAAAGAAGCTACGTAAGATTAGGTTTACAACTCTTAGAGCCTTTTTTGCGATGTAGTTGCAGTGGGCTTTGGCACTTAGATAATTTGATATTAAAACTGCAAGGTCTTTAACAGGGTGGGGGGTCATCTGTAAGGTAATGTCCATCAAGCTTATACTTAGTGTTTAGGTTCTTTTTTCCAATATATAAGAGTGAGCATTTGCTGGTTGAGATTTGGAGTTGCCAAGTTTTATTTATTTATTTATTTATTTATTTATTTATTTATTTATTTATTTATTTATTTATTAATCGTACTTATATACCGCCCTATCTCCCGAAGGACTCAGGGCGGTTCACAGGCAAATAAAAACACATAAATACAAAGTAAAATAACAATTAAAAAACTTATTCTAAAAGGCCAAATGTTTAAAAATGTTAAAATGTTTAAAAACAATATAAAAAATAAAACCCATTTAAAACCCATAAATTTAAAATCTAATCCAGTCCTGCGCGAATGAATAAGTGTGTTTTAAGCTCGCGACGGAAGGTCCGGAGGTCCGGAAGTTGACGAAGTCCTGGGGGTAGTTCGTTCCAGAGGGTGGACCATTTAGACCATTCGGATACAAAGTCAAGGTCTTTTTGAAGGGTAGTTGTGTTGTTGTTGGTGTTAAATAGTTTGACATCATCAGCAAAGAGAACACAATTACTTGTGATATGGTCGCAGAGATCGTTGATGTATAATATGAAGAGCTTGATCGTTGATGTATAATATGAAGAGTCCAAGAACGCTGCCTTGGGGAATGCCACTTTTGACAAGAACAGGATTTGATAGAGCATTGCCAATTTTGACCACTTGTTGTCTGTTTGATAGGAAAGCAGATTCTGGCAAGCATCAAATAACCTGTAGTATAATGCTGTGGTCAATGACACAGAAGCTGCTGATATGAAGACTCAGAAGCTTCTCCCGATATATGGAGGTTCTCATCCCAAGTCCAACACTCACATTCTACACCAGCTGTAAAGAGGACAAGTGGAATCTGGTGAATGTCAAAGCCTTTGCCCAGGATGAAACGCAGGTCACCAGGTGTAAATCAGTAAGATGGCACCAAAAGATAAACTTCTGAGAGATATCTCAGAGAAGAGTAGTCAAGCAGAGTAAGTGCCATGACAAGACCCTACATAGGATGTACCACTGACAGATAGTGGAAATGATTTACACTGAGAAATCTTACAAGTAGCTAGAAAAAGCTGGACTACAAGACAGAATTCAGGCATTGATCATACCAGCATAAAGCCAGGAACTAAGCACCAGATCAATAGAATTGGTGGTCTACCACACTAGACAAGACCTGAATGCAGTGGTGGGATTTAGCTGGTTCACGCTGGTTTGGGTGAATTGGTAGTTAAATTGTTGGCTGGCGCCTCTCCTCCCCTCGCAGGAGTCCCCACGGACCCCATTTTGGCTCTCAGGTAAGTGCAGGGAGGCCTCCTAGCCCAAAACAGGGTGTAGGGGTGTGTGGTGCACCCCTCTGCAGCCCATTTTCTCTCCCAGGAGGTTCCAAGGAGGCCTTCTAAGCCCAAAAGGGGCTGGGGGGGGACGGCATGTTCCTCCCCATGGCCTGTTTTTGTTCCCAGTGGGGTGCAGGCGTCCAAGTGCTGCCTGTCAACACACCCTGGCCATACCCACCATGGTCACAACCACCCAGCCTGTCACTAGGGTAGAAAACTAGTTGTTAAATTATTTGAATCCCACCACTGCCTGAATGCAAACTGTGCAGAGAGGCTTTAGAGACTATCCAACACATAGTGGTAAGGTATAAGATGCAGGCAGGAACAGCATACACTGAATAACAAGTAGCTGACATTGTGTACAGGGCCATTATGTTATGTTATGTATTTGTACAGTTATAGAGCCTCCCAATGGGAAATTCATGGAAAATAATAGCACTAAGATCCTGTAGTACTTCTAAATCCAAACAGATAGGCAGGTGGGGTAATCAATCAGACACTATGGTGATAGACAGCATGGTGATAGATGCCATCGGGAAGAAGGAATATGAGAATCTGTAAAAATACAAGGCCTGAAGTAAAAAGTAGAAAACTAGAAAAGATATGGAAAGTAAAAGCCAAAGTCTCCCAGTAGTGGCAAGAGCACTCAGGGCTGTTACTCCTAGGCTTGGGGAGTGGGTCCTCTCAGGATCTAAGAGCCCTCTGTTCAGAAGAGTGTAGAACAGTTAAGACATGCAGAAACCTCAATGTCTCACCTTTGTAGAGGATCTGAGATTGAGGGAAAAAAACATGTCACCCATAGGGGTATAGGGGTATAGGGATTTATTTTGCTCTGTTTATCTATATATCTATGGAGATTGTCAGTTATGCAGATTTTTCAAAAGATAGTTGGACTTTGTTGGTTTTTACTGAAGAAGCTTTTTGGAAATGTTTTCAAGGAAAAAAACAAGAAAGCCTAGTTGTCTTTTGAAAAGTACCTTTGGGACTTTTTGTCTACAGCTAGTTATTTACTTGTTTTTGCATATCCTTTCCTATCCCTTTCCTGTTTCCATTTTATACTTCATTTCTACATTAATTTTCTTACTTTAATAAGAGATAAAATGGCAATCCTAAATCTGATCAACCAAAATCAATCAATCTAAGTTCCTTACAATCCATTTGAAGCAAAATTGTGTATAAACAACATACTGCATATAATGATGTTCTTTATATTTTCCCCAGTTGTATCATTTCTCTACCTCTTTTCCTAAAGTAAACAGACTGAAATATGGCATGTTTATTAGAATGTAGATTTCTTTTGTTTTGAAAGATAATCCCAAAGGAATATTTCTATGAATGGAAGTATTTTCAGAAAATATTCTGATTTAATTGAAACAGTTAATCATTTTGTAATTTTTTTCAAATTGATTAAAAATACCATCATACAAAATGTTTAACATCAAAAATGTATTAGATCATAGTCTTCAAGCACTGCTATAGGCTTCTTTCTAATATAATTTCTGGCTCCCAAGTAAACCAGATAAAAATGATGGAGGAAAGTGTACAGGGACTCACATATTCCTATCATCTGGGCCCTGATCATATTATACATAAACCCTTATTCTTGATTCCTATTTTGATGCATTCTAGTAGTATTTAAGAAGCTAATAATAAAGTGAGATTTTAAATACTCATTCAGATTCATCTTTAGAATAGAATAGAATAGAATTTGAATGCTTTTTCAAATCCCAAAATAGTTCTTTTACTTTATTTCTTATAAATAAATACTTGCCTCTGGAATAAATGATACAATGGATACAAAACCTGCCCATCGAACTTCAAAATCATAAAAAAAACCCTCATATATAAAGGAATATATAGAATTGCATGCAATAAAAACATATTGAGAGAATCTTTCCTGGGGAGCTCTGCTGTGATGATTAATTTCATCAAAATGACAAGCATGACTAGGCAATTGAAGGGCTACCCCTTTTCAACTTACATGTCATATATCTGAGATTAAAAAAGTGACCTTTCCATCGCCTGGTTGTGCCTGCTATTTTGACATCATTGATGATTGCCATGGATGTCAGTATTCTTGCCTTCCTCCTTCATATTCCTTTGCACAAGACTCCTTAGAATTTCATAGCTACATAAGATTATTATACATTTATTTTAAGCCAATTCAATAAGAACTGAGGGAAAATTTGACCTGGATTTTGGAACCAATGACATTGTTCTGCTAGGATAACTCATTTTAAATATACAGTCAATTGAGATTTGTTTTTCCTTTTGATGGTATAAGATTAAAATGAATGTTCAATACATTTGAAGTAGAGCATAATGATAAATACTTCAAAGAAGAAATACGGCAATTTCAATTAATTTCTTAGTTGCAGAAAATTTCTTTTCCAAAAAAAGTTTTTATTGGTCAAAAAAAGGTTTATACAAATACATATCAGGTATGGTAAATTTTCATTTTTCTTATACATGATAAGAATTTTACTCAAAATTTTAAACACATACAACAGCCATATGGCAAGCAGGTAATACGGAGTAGCTAAGTTTACCAATCTTACATACGCAATAAAGAAGGGTCAAGAATAATCAGAATATCATACGAAAGAGAATAAGTAAAACCAACACAATACCAAATATCTTTGTCACCTCCTAGTTTTGGATCTCAGAACTCTGGGTTCAGCCTGACCCAACTCCAGGGCCGCAACAGCGGCAGCTGCCTCCGCCCCATGGTCTATAACCTCCCCTTCTTCAATTCCTGGGTCATCTAATTCCAGGAGGGCTTTGTGTTCCTCCACGAGGCCGTAGCCTCCGCAATTGTACTAATTTTTTCGTAATGCCCTCCCGGAAAATCATCAATCCTCTGGCATCAGCCATCTGAAGCCTACTCCTTCTGGTACAATTTGCTTGACAAAAGTAATATTTCTTTCTCATTTCACGTACCTGTCTGGGAATCTGCCTCAGAATGGCTATCTCCCTGCCCCTATAAGTCAGTGCCCCACTCCTATGTTTTCTAAGAATTTCATCTCTCGTCTCTCTTTTCACAAATTTGACATGAACCTCTCTAGGAACTGCATGCGTGCGTGCATATTGTGAATTAACTCTATAAACTCGATCCACATCCCAATTCATAAAATCAACACCTCTCCCAAGAAATTCTCCCAACAGTTTAGTCACAACATCTCTCAAGTCTTCTTGGTCCACTTCTTCCAAATTTTGAAACCTAAGGAAATAAGACATTTTATCCATCTGTAGTCCAAGCACAGCATTGCTTGTCGTCTCCCTCTTTTCTGCACTGCCCGCATCTCACCCTCCAGACCTTCCACTTTCTGCTTATTTTCTGCTGAGACTTGTTGAGTATCCTTTAAATCCTTTTGGATAGTCACAATTTCTGCTCTTATTTCATCCAGTTTCTTGTCCATATTAGATAACTTTTCCAAAATTCTCTCCATTTCTCCAGCAGTTGGTCTCTGACCTTTGCCATTTAAAAAAAAAAAAATTTTCAAAGTCCCCAGGCAAGCACAGTATCCTTATAATTTCCTCCGGATCCACCAGGGGGCACTCACAGGAGCAACGAGTCCAGAGTACAGTTAGTCAACCAGGAAGCCGAAGGGAAGTGATGTCATCAAGATTCTCATAGTGAAGGCGGAAGCTGGACGCCACCATTGTTCCTCAGAGGAGGGGGCCTCAAACCCTCCCTCCTAAATTTCTCCATCACCTCTTCTCTCCAGAGCTCCACAAAACCGTAATCTTGTTATTTTAAGTTCTCCTCTCCAAAGTGATTCAGATTCTTCCAGTCGCAGGGGAGAAAACCCCCGCACTCCAGGGTACTCCACTCACGTTTGCCGATATCCCTTCCTTCTTCATTCCTCAATTCTTCTCCGCTCCTGTTCACCACCAGGCTGCTGCAATTATAAATCCAAAGCCCCGTGTCACTGGGCACAGCGCCCAGGCGACGACCAAAATAATGGCGCGGCCTGTGGCCTCGAACCCCGCCGAGCCTAGGACGCGCCAGCATCGGTCCCCCAGTGTTTCCATTTTATACTTCATTTCTACATTAATTTTCTTACTTTAATAAGAGATAAAATGGCAATCCTAAATCTGATCAACCAAAATCAATCAATCTAAGTTCCTGACAATCCATTTGAAGCAAAATTCAGTATAAACAACATACTGCATATAATGATGTTCTTTATATTTTCCCCAGTTGTATCATTTCTCTACCTCTTTTCCTAAAGTAAACAGACTGAAATATGGCATGATTATTACAATGTAGATTTCTTTTGTTTTGAAAGATAATCCCAAAGGAATATTTCTATGAATGGAAGTATTTTCAGAAAATATTCTGATTTAATTGAAACAGTTAATCATTTTGTAATTTTTTTCAAATTGATTAAAAATACCATCATACAAAATGTTTAACATCAAAAATGTATTAGATCATAGTCTTCAAGCACTGCTATAGGCTTCTTTCTAATATAATTTCTGGCTCCCAAGTAAACCAGATAAAAATGATGGAGGAAAGTGTACAGGGACTCACATATTCCTATCATCTGGGCCCTGATCATATTATACATAAACCCTTATTCTTGATTCCTATTTTGATGCATTCTAGTAGTATTTAAGAAGCTAATAATAAAGTGAGATTTTAAATACTCATTCAGATTCATCTTTAGAATAGAATAGAATAGAATAGAATTTGAATGCTTTTTCAAATCCCAGAATAGTTCTTTTACTTTATTTCTTATAAATAAATACTTGCCTCTGGAATAAATGATACAATGGATACAAAACCTGCCCATCGAACTTCAAAATCATCAAAAAAAACCCTCATATATAAAGGAATATATAGAATTGCATGCAATAAAAACATATTGAGAGAATCTTTCCTGGGGAGCTCTGCTGTGATGATTAATTTCATCAGAATGACAGGCATGACTAGGCAATTGAAGGGCTACCCCTTTTCAACTTACATGTCATATATCTGAGATTTAAAAAGTGACCTTTCCATCGCCTGGTTGTGCCTGCTATTTTGACATCATTGATGATTGCCATGGATGTCAGGATTCTTGCCTTCCTCCTTCATATTCCTTTGCACAAGACTCCTTAGAATTTCATAGCTACTTAAGATTATTATACATTTATTTTAAGCCAATTCAATAAGAACTGAGGGAAAATTTGACCTGGATTTTGGAACCAATGACATTGTTCTGCTAGGATAACTCATTTTAAATATACAGTCAATTGAGATTTGTTTTTCCTTAATTTTTATTTTATTCATCATCCAAAATGATGTAGTTTTTTTGTGTGGGGTGTGTGTGGTAAAACTGTATGTGTGATCTTGCAATCATTACTGGTTTTGGCAGTAACATTCAGGCAACCATATCTGGAAGCAAGATTAACTATTTTTCCTTTCAATTCAGTGTCCCAAAGATGTGTTTTTCAGAAGGTAACTGGACCTTGTTTTTCCTTGAAGACCTTTCGGTTCTCATCCAAGAAGCTTCTTCAGTTCTGACTATCAGGGACAGGCCAACCATGACCTTGATGACTGAGAATCAGAATGGACTTTGAATATAAAGTTTTGAAGTTTTGGTTTTGCCTTGTTGGGGAATAAGAAAAAAAATGGCAGAATAGGATGAAAATATAATGTGCAATGGACTTTGGATGAACATTAGACTTGCCAAGAATGACAATAACTGAATTTTTTCATGATTAGCATTTTACTTTGCCTGAAGTTTTCTGAAAAAAAAAACCACATTAAAAAAAAAAATCCTCCATAAGTTGTTTTGGCAGATTGAGTGAAGTATTATTGTGGCCTTAGGATAAAAAAATAAGTTCTGTTTGTTTTTTGGTTCTATGTTTTCATTTTCCCAATAGTGACAGCATTTTGTTTCATTCCTGTTGGGTTATAAAATACTTCAGTTGCTTCAGGATTTGCCCGGTTCAAAGAATCCCCTTGGACTGTTCTGATACAACATTCTAAGGTTGTGTTGTTTTGTTTCTCATTTTGTGAAAACCATGGCCATTCGTTTCTACATGTTGCAGTAACATGTAGAAGGCCAAGAGAAGCAGTCATATGAAAATGATAAAAACATTGCTAGAGCAATGTATACTAACTGCCCTAGTATAAAGGAAAGTTATTTTAATTTAAATACTTCCACAATGTCCTGCCTTGTTTGGTTATATAAAATTGTCAGATGCCATTGCTAAATTCATGACAATTAGCCTGATTCTGTATATCAGGGGTACGCAAACTGCTGATTCAAAGGCTGCCTCCAACATGTCAAGGCTGGACTCCAGACGAGGGCAAAATCTGGTTTAGAAAGGATTATCAGAAATGCTAGGACATATATTCAACACCAATTGTGGGAAATCAAAAAGACTCATTTTTTACTCTATTATTCAAAGACTGCAAATTAAATGCTGCAGAAATTTATATTACCCTTATTATCCTTTTTTTATAGTTATGCAGAAAAAAATTAGTATTTCAGACAAGTTTGCAGTAGTAATGTTTTGCAGCATGTGTTTTCTGTTTATTGTATTAACTATCGTATTTGCTTGTCCCCAAAACTAAGGTTATCAGTAACAAAGTTGGTGACTAAGTAAAGAAGATATGTGAGTTATTTTAGTGGAAAGCATTGGGATAGTTTCATTGTTGTTGAGTGACATGTAACCTTGAGAAAAATTTGCTACTCAATAGTCTATAGATAGAAATGAAATTATCTCTTTTCTCTTTGTCACATATTCTCTCTCTCTCTCTTGCTTACTCGCTCCCTCCCTCCCTCACTCTCTGTCTCCCTCTTATTTATTTATTTATTTATTTATTTATTTATTTATTTATTTATTTATTTATTTTTGTCACACAGTATATATAAGCATAAGCATGAAACAATTATACAACACATAAGCATATTTATTTATTTATTTATTTATTTATTTATTTATTTATTTATTTATTTATTTATTTATTTGATTTTTATACCGCCCTTCTCCTGAAGGACTCAGGGTGGTGTACAGCCAAATAAAAAGCGCAATATATAAATTAAAACAAGACTAAAAGTCTTGTGACTATGAGTATGAGTATGTAATAACTATATTAATTGGATATAATAAAGGAAAACAATAAGACAGGAATGGTAGGCACGTTTGTGCTCTTATGCACGCCCCTTACAGACCTCTTAGGAGGTTACTGGTAGATAGTTTTTGGTTGAAGCTTTTGGGATTTTGGGAAGAGACTACAGAGACAGGTAGTGTATTCCAAGCATTAACAATTCTGTTACTGAAGTCATATTTTCTGCAATCAAGATTGGAGCAGTTCCAATCTTGTTTCAATTCCAATTCCCTCAAAACTGTCAAACTATTTACTAAATCTACACTACTATTAATCTTCTCATCGTTTTCATCACCAATCTCTTTCCACTTATGACTGTATGACTGTAACTTTTTGTTGCTATCATTAAGAGTTAAATTGCAACCTATGACCATCATTTGTGTTGTAAATGTTGTACCTTGATGAAGGTATCTTTTCTTTTATGTACACTGAGAGCATATGCACCAAGACAAATTCTTTGTGTGTCCAATGACACTTGGCCAATAAAAATTCTATTCTATTCTATTAACATTAAGCTTAAATCTATTGTGTGCTTGTATATTGTTGCAATTGAAGCTGAAGTAGTCTTTGACAGGAAGGACATTGTAATAGATGATTTTATGAGTTAAACTCAGGTCATGTCGAAGGCGGCGTAGTTCTAAATTTTCTAAACCCAGGATTTCAAGTCTGGTGGCATAAAGTATTTTGTTGTATTCAGAGGAGTGGAGAACTCTTCTTGTAAAATATTTCTGGACACGCTTAATTGTATTAATGTCAGAAATGTGGTATGGGTTCCAAACAGTCGAGCTGTATTCAAGAATTGGTCTAGCAAATGTTTTATATGCTGTGGTTAGTAGTGTAGTGTTTTTGGAGAAGAAGCTACACAAGATTAGGTTTACAATTTTTAAAGCCTTTTTTGCGATGTAGTTACAGTGGGCTTTGGCACTTAGATCATTTGATATGAAAACTACAAGTTCTTTAACAGGGTGGGGGTCATCAGTAAGGTAATGTCCATCAAGTTTGTAATTAGTGTTTAGGTTCTTTTTTCCAATATGTAAGGCTGAGCATTTGCTGATTGAGATTTGGAGTTGCCAAGTTTTAGACCATTCAGATAAGAAGTCCAGGTCTTTTTGGAGGATAGCTGTATTTTTGGTGGTGTTAAATAGTTTGACATCGTCAGCAAAGAGAACACAATTACTTGTAATATGGTCACAGAGATCATTAATGTATAATATGTTTGTGTATCTCCTTCTCTGTTTCTCTTGTAACTTATATTTGCTGTTTTGAAATCTTAAACTAGATGGCTTTTAATATTTACCTCAAACTTAATGGAATATTATGTCTATTCCTATTTTTCTAAGCCTTTTCTTGTCTTTATTGGCCACGCACATTCCAGTCTTTCTTCATAAAACATGTTCAGTTAGAAATGCTAGTTAGATTTGTCTTCAAAGAGTGTGAGAGAAAACAGAGGACCTGAAACATATTTTAAAAATAGAAGAGGTTTACAAGTCATATGTTCCCCAATAGTGGTCTCCTCAGCCAATCTCTTCAGCCTTGTCTGGAACCTTTTTTAAAAGTATTGCTTTAGTTCAATAAAAAAGTAACAAGTAACAAAAATGGCAAAACTGTTTTTTATTTGACATAATTACCTATTTCAGATATGATTCCAACACTGTGTGGTCATCTGGAACTTTGTAGCCATAAAATATTAAAAACAATTCTATAAATTAAATCAGGATTAGCACATGTAAGAAATAACAATGACCAAGTATATTTTAAACAGCCATTTCTGAGAATTCAGATTAAGTTTTTTCTATAATTAATTTTTCTGTTATTCTTTCTCTTTCTAAAAATTTTAAGATAAAAGTTGATCATTGGCATTGTTGGAATAAAATATCACATTAAAAACCTGGAACAATATAGAACTCTCTAAAATGGAGGGGTCAAAAACCTGAAAGGAGATATCCTTGTTTGAGCAGCTCAGTGAGCAAGCCATTACTGAGAGCTGCAAAATTCCCAGTTTCTCAGTGGTAGACAGTCTACAAAATGAGAGGGGAAATGGGATAGCATACTTTGGAGGAAAGAAGGGTAGCCGACTGGAATATTAAACAGGGCCATCCCAGACCAGAACATTTTGTTTTTCTATGCAATATAGCATGGTTTAAAGAATTAATGTTTCTGTTTTTCAGAGTATAGTCAAACCATCTTATGGTATGATTTACAAAATCTAATATTAGGCATGTGCTTCAAAGTAAAATTAATTATCTGTTGAGTTGTGATTCTTTTTAATCCATCATGTTTTCATTGAAATTTAAATGAGACTTCACATTATACAGCTGGCAGAATGTAAGCCTTGTTGCCTTTCTTCTTATCAGAGATAAGGATGTGAAGCAGGCTTTCATTTAAATTCCAAATGAGGTAGTCCTATCTTGGTCTGGTACCGCATGTGTATTGATTTTAAACTCTACTTTTCATTTATCTGTAATGAAAATACAGTGCTGATTTGCTTCCCCCCCCCTTGTATCCAATTTGTACAAATTGTGTACAATTTGCATTGAACTAGGCCTAGAATCCCATCATTGTGTATCCAGTGTTTGGCATCATGCATCAAAGTACCCTTTCTTCTGGTAGCTTGACCCTGGAATGTAAGACAAATTAGGACTAAGTGCATTTCAATTTTCAAAGGTTTTATTAATAACCCTTTTGAACACTGTAAAAGCTATGAACATTAGAAGTTGTGCCAATCTGGTGCAGTGGTTAAAATGCTAGATTAGAAACTGGAAAACCATGAATTCTGGTCTTTACTTACGCATAATAATCTTGGGCCAATCAGTGTTGTTGTTATGAGTGAAATAGGAGGTGGAAACCTTGAGTTGTACAAAATAAAGTCTGAATATAAATCTAACAATAATAATCTTTGTATTACCGATCCTGAATAAATAATATTAAAGATTTATGGTGTCAACTCCCACTGGATTACAGCTAAAATGCATATATGTAGGCATGTGTGGAACATTTTAGCATTATGAGCAGAGCTGTAAGGAAATGAGCTTTTGAAGTTAACCATCCTATCTGCAAGCAAAGAATTAATCCACCCTGATAGACTCCCACATTTGGAGTTTGTATGGCAGAAATAGCATTGTTTCTGTTTATCTGAGTTTGTTGCCATTGAAAATGGCAGCAGTAAAACTGCCAATACTGACTTTTTCATTAGGCTTTAAACTAGCTTCATTGTTGGGAGGAAATGGCTCTTTCAAACTGAATTTTAAAAAGTGATAGACAATATTTATAGAAAATTCTGTAATTTGTATGCGAAGGGGGAGAAGGAAGGATTTTAAAAAATGACATAAATGTTCAGTTGGCCCAAATTATTCTATTCCATATTTCAGAAGGCAGAATAAAGTTAAAAGAGTGAAGTTAAAGCCAAATTAAAAGTTCATCGTAGAAACAGGATGCAAAATTGAAACTTCTTGGTCTGCATAGTTTTATGGCCATTGGTCATTATTCATTGTAGCTCTATTAATTCTTTCTCAGGTTCACCTTCTGGCCAGTCTTTCCCAGTCTGGGATTTTATAGATACAGTGGGACTACAAATCCTCTAATTCTTAGCCAGCATTATGTGCAGCAGGTTAAAGAAGGATGCACTAAGCAGCTAAAATAACGTGTTGAAATGGATATCACATAACCAATCTGACAGCTCAACCCACCAGCTAAATAATCAGCAATTGTACTGATGTGCTGTAAAGGAAGAAAAAAAACAACACATGATCTGCCAGAGTGATAGTATATACCCATCAGTTGAATATTGAGTTTCAAAAGAAAGTTATTTTTAGTACTTAACTAAAAACTAAGCTACTTCAGCTACTGTTGAAAAAAACTGTTTCCAGAAAAACATATACTGGGCAGAAAATTCAAGGTAAATGAAAATTGTTTATTCACAAGCTGCCACAATGAATTAGCATGTGGCTATAAAGTCACTGCAAAAGTTTAAAGGTCTTCTGGAACTCAATGAAATTTTCTTAAAATGCTTGAAATGTGAAAACATAATGTTTGAATAAAAGGTTAGATTTGACTAGCCTTTCCCCAGCCTTGTACTTTTAAGTTTTGTGGTGACTGTACTTGTTAGATTTCTCCTGTCCTTGTATATCTGGAAGTGTTATGTTAGGAAAGCCTGGGTTAAATCACCATTGTGATTTAAATGTTAAATGTTTGAGAACAACTTTAAATGACTTTGCTATATATTTCTCTTGTCTTTCCTTTTTATTTATTCATAGCCTTGAATGAACATCTGTAGTGCATCATCATTCCTAATCTGCTCAGGATAGATTAGGATAGGAAAGGATACAAATTTATGAGAAACAAATTTTATGCATTGAATTCTACAAGCTAGTCAGTGCAGAATATTTGGATATGGTGGGTTCTTCTTCACCCAAGATAATTAAGAATAGATTCAATCTTTAAATATTAGGAATGCTTTAGTTGCATCCTTTATAGAATAGAATAGAATTTTTATTGGCCAAGTGTGATTGGACACACAAGGAATTTGTCTTGGTGCATATGCTCTCAGTGTACATAAAAGAAAAGATACGTTCATCAAGGTACAACATTTACAACACAATTGATGATCAATATATCAATATAAATCATAAGGATTGCCAGCAACAAGTTATAGTCATACAGTCATAAGTGGAAAGAGATTGGTGATGGGAACTATGAAACGATTAATAGTAGTGCAGATTCAGTAAATAGTCTGACCGTGTTGAAGGAATTATTTGTTTAGCAGAGTGATGGCCTTCGGGAAAAAACTGTTCTTGTGTCTAGTTGTTCTGGTGTGCAGTGCTCTATAGCGTCGTTTTGAGGGTAGGAGTTGAAACAGTTTATGTCCAGGATGCGAGGGATCTGCAAATATTTTCACGGCCCTCTTCTTGATTCGTGCAGTATACAGGTCCTCAATGGAAGGCAAGTTGGTAGCAATTATTTTTTCTGCAGTTCTAATTATCCTCTGAAGTCTGTGTTTTTCTTGTTGGGTTGCAGAACCGAACCAGACAGTTATAGAGGTGCAAATGACAGAGTCAATAATTCCTCTGTAGAATTGGATCAGCAGCTCCTTGGGCAGTTTGAGCTTACTGAGTTGGCGCAGAAAGAACATTCTTTGTTGTCCTTTTTTAATGATGTTTTTGATGTTAGGGTTAGGGTTAGGGTTAGGGTTAGGGTTATGGAACAGAGAGTGGATAAGAACTCTTAAGGATCTATGAGTTCGTCATAATAACAGTCTTTTTAGTTCATTACCTACAAAAAATTGCCAGCAAATTTTAGAAAACTCAACAGTGGCTACAGGATTGGAAAAGGTTGGTTTACATTCCAATTCCAAAGAAGGACAATGCCAAACAATGTTCAACTACCGCACCATTGCACTCATTTCACATGCTAGCAAAGTTATGCTCAAAATCCTACAAGCTGGGTTCCAGCAGTATGTGGACCGAGAACTACCAGAAGTACAGGCAGGATTTTGAAGAGGCAGAGGAACTAGAGATCAAATTGCCAACATACATTGGATCATGGAGAAAGCTAGGGAGTTTCAGAAAAACATCTACTTCTGCTTCATTGACTATGCTAAAGCCTTTGATTGTGTGGATCACAACAAATTGTGGCAAGTTCTTAAAGAGATGGAAGTACCAGACCATCTTATTTGTCTCTTGAGAAACCTATATGCGGATCAAGAAGCAACAGTGAGAACTGGACAGGGAACCACTGATTAGTTCAAGATTGGAAAAGGAGTCCAGCAAGGCTGTATACTGTCACCCTGCCTATTTAACTTATATGCAGAGCACATCATGAGAAATATGGGGATAGATGAATCAGAAGTTGGAATTAAGATTGCTGGGAGAAATATCAACAACCTCAGATATGCAAATGATACCACTCTAATGGCAGAAAGGGAAGAGGAACTAAAGAGATTCTTGATGTGGGTGAAGGATGAGAGTACAAAAGTTGGCTTGAAACTCAACATTTAGAAAACTAAGATCATGGCATCCAGCCCTCTCAATTCCTGGCAAATAGATGGGGAAGAAATGGAGATAGTGACTGATTTTATTTTCCTGGACTCCAAGATCACCCCAGATGGGGACTATAGCCAAGAACTATAGCTAGAACTAGAGCCAGGGACTATACAAAGCTATGGCAAATTTAGACAGCTTAGTAAAAAGCAGAGACATCACCCTGCCAACAAAACTGCATATAGTGAAGGCTATGGTATTACCAGTTGCAATATATGTCTCTGAAAGTTGGATCATAAGGGAGGCTGAGCACCAAAGAATTGAGGCTTTTGAACTATGGTGCTCCTGTGAAGACTCCTGCGAGTCCCTTGGACTGCAAGACGAACAAACCGGTCAGTCCTAGAGGAGATCAACCCTGACTGCTCTTTGGAAGACCAGATCCTGAAGTTGAAACTCAAATACTTTGGCCACCTAATGAGAAGGAAGGACTCACTGGAGAAGAGCCTAATGATTGAGGGCAAAAGAAGAAAGGGACGACAGAGAATGAGGTGGCTGGATGTAACTGAAGCAGTCGGCGTGAACTTAAATGGACTCTGGGAGATGGTGGAGGGCAGGAAGGCCTGGAGGAAAGTTGTCCATGGGGTCGTGATAGGTCAGACATGACTTCGCAATTAACAACAACAACAACCTACGAAAGCAGCATTTGACAGGCTCAGAAAGATACATTTTTTAAAAATTATCTTTATTTTTATAACTTTAAAGGGAATCATAAAAATCTCATATTTTTTAGACAAACATTTGCTGCTCCCTCAAGAGCTGTAACAGATTAATTTGATCTAGAACTATTTGGAAAAAAAAACATTTACACATATGATAATTGTTTAATAAAATAGATTTCATAATTAAAATACCATAACTAAGTCATAATTTATAGTTTCATTATATATGAACATATATATAATGAAACTATACAGAATGTTTGGGTTTTTTTATTTGCCTTTCTCCCTCCCTCCCTCCCTCCCTCTGTGGGGGGCTTTTTGAGGCTTTCGTGTTATGTGAATATAGGCTTCCTCAATGAAGAACATCCAGTGGAACTCACTTTTTAAATTTATCTATCATGACCAAACCTTTCATATTATAATGTAGTCTAAACTAGATCTGAATTCTTTTAGATAATTGATTTAATAAATTTGTTGCTTGAGGAAATGCCTAATACAGAGTACAACAGAGTGGTAAAGAAAATGAGCAATAAATTCAGACTCTGTCTCTGTCTTTAGCTTACTGTAGGACTGTAGGAATTTTATTCTCCTGTGCCTTAGCACTGCTCTTTACAATCTCTAACACTGAGCTGTATTAAAGTCATGCAGTTCTGAAGTTGAGTTGATTCTTTAATATTGGATGCATTTGTATTTTTAATTATTTTTGATAATATAATAAAATAAAAATATAATGCATATGAACATGCAAATGAGTATTTACATTAGAGAAAATAAGTTTTGACCAGAGTTTTGATAAACTTCTCAATGTAATTTGTGTGCATAAGGAAGTCCTAGGACTTTGTCCTGTAGATTGTTTTTTCATTCAAAATACTAACATAATATTTCTGTCTCCTCTTTTCTTTACATGGCTGATTTAATTTAATCTGGAAACCATTAAAATATCTTTAATTTCCTCTTTAAGTACATATTTATAACTAATGCTAGGCAACTGTCGGTTGCCATCATAGAAGAAATAAAAGAATAGGTTTTTCCATTTACCAATGATAGCAGTTTAGAATGATTTTATTTCAATATTTCCACTGACATTTGACCCTGCCTTTTGATACCAACTACTACTGAACTTTCATTGCTTTCTTAGAGGTAACCTTATTTATTTTAATAAAATACACGAAAGAGGAAAAATAAATAAGATAAAGCGCACAAAAGTTGAAGGTACGAAAATAGATTTTTGATTAGCAGGCTATATCTTTCTCATGACCCTGGATATGGCAATGTGACAAGACGCTAAAAGTAAGATAGTTATGGGAAGTTAATTTTCTTTTCTATGACCAAGTGCTCCAAATTAAGAAATAGATATGCAAAGAAATGAGAATGGGTATCTTTTTATCCATTGGCTTTTTCCCATTATTTATTTCAAACTTCACAGTTTATTTTCCCATTTGGAAGTATGCCATAAAGTTTCTCCTATTCTTTTCATGACATGCCATTCTTTCAGTGTAGCTTGTGTCAGGGACAATAAATCTTAAAGACTGAAATATCTGGAAAGGTGAAAACATTTTATTTCTTTCTCCAAGGTTAGATGGCCTACTAAAGAACTACAGCTTTAGAGTATAAGAATTAATGAAATCTTGTCAAGTTACACATTATGATAATTAGAGAGAAAATCTTTCACCTGACTGCTAATTACTACATCCTGAGTTTTATCATATAACTTCACAATTACCTCCCTCAAATTTGAATCTGATATAGTAAACTTTTGTTTGACAGGTATGCATATATGAACTCAAATCTGACATCTCAGTGCAATTATTTTTTATCAAAATTAGTGGCATCAGAAGAATGGGGTAAAGCTTATGTATGTAGCTGTTGCGTATTCATGAATATGTTGAGTGTGGTCTCGTGTATCTTCAAATCATTGCCAATCAAACACATAATGCCTGAAGTAATTGACTATAAGCATTCACTGATCCATACTAAAACAAAGAAGTTTAATTATATTTGATTATATATGAAATGGATCTTTACAATGGTTCCTGACCTAGAAATTCTTCAGCTGGCTAACATTAATGATTATTTTGTCTAATAGCAATCCTAAATAAATTGTCATTCAAATAATAAGAACAAACAATAAGGGCCAAATAGTGTTAATTCTGTATGGCTGGTGCAGAAATGCTATAAAATGGCTGTATATAACAAATTTGTTATATATTAATAATAAAGTCATTTTCTGAGCTAAAAGAAAATTGTCAAGAATTAGTATGGTATAGTGTTCAGAATGCTAGACTAGAGCAAGGGATATTTAGATTTAAATCTATATTCATGTAATTATTGGGTGACTTTGGTTCAAATAATTATTGTGGTTTAACTTATAAACCTGTAACTATAACCAGATACATCTTTAATCAATATTTTTGTTTCCAGTTAATGATTAAAAGCAAATATGTAGCTTAATAACTTATTGATTTTAATTTAATAACATTTTACTTTTCATTTATTATACCTATATACTGGTTCAGGCATATTTCTATATATCTAAACAGAGAAACAGAATGACTACAGCCAGACAAAAGAGCAGCGGGAGTGGAAATAGCTGCATTTGCTTGTAGGAAGATGGCATTTAGTGTCAGAACTATTCCTTCCTTCCTTCCTTCCTTCCTTCCTTCCTTGAATTTATATGGCTGCCCATTCACTTTTAATGTTTCTAGCTCTACTCTCTTTCTTTCCTTCCTCTTCCTTCCCTCCCTCTCTACAATATTCAGGATGGATACCAAATAACTTTGTATTATGCAAAAGCTTGCAAGCTGTCTTTGATTCAATGGTAACACATAGCCTTCATAAATAAATGTGTTTGTTTCATATAGCAAAACATAGGTATTGGTAATGATGTAATTCTTGATAATGATGTAATTCTTTATGAAATTGTTTCTCTGTAATAGTTCAAATATCAAACAAAATCAAGAAAGCTCTAATAATATTTCACAATGTGATTTATTTGCTTGCCTTTTTTAAACCATTTCTTTCCTTATAGAAAAAATTGCTTCTGGGGCTTTAAACTGTGTATCATTGATATATAATGGTTGCTGCAACTTTTTTTTTCAGGATTTGATAATCAAATCTAATTATAGGTCATTATATGAACAATTTAATCAGATTAAAGATGTTGGGTGGTTCCTGGCCACTGCATGAGATTAAAATGGATTGACTTTTTAAGGTCCTGCAGTTCTAAATTTCTTTGAAAATTAATTAAAGTAATAGGAAAAGAAGACATAATTTAAGTGCCACAATTAATAGCCCACATTTGAAGCTCTAAGGTTACTTATAAAAGAGCTTTCATTCGTTATGCACCAGGAGTAGGGCTACACTTACTTTTAAATCCAGTGAAGATAAAATGTTACAAAGACTGTTGTGAAACTGGAATTTTTTCGTAGCTAGATCAGCCTTCGCTTTTCTTAATTATGCCTTCCTTCAGAAATTATTAGCTAATAAAAACAATATACAGATCGTGGATAATTTTTAGTTTTCTCAAGGAGAGTATAATATCTTTACCAGGATTTTATATTTTCCTTCTCTGAGGAGTCATGTTGCTGTTTTATTATTAGTAACTTTCAGAGAATTTATTTCCCAACTTTATTGTTTTTATAATTAACTCAAGGTGTATAATATATTCAACACACAACAACTCTGTGAGGTGAGTTGGCTTGACAGTGAGTGACTGACCCAAGGTCACCCAGCTGATTTTCATGGCTAAGGCAGGACTTGAACTCATGGTCTCTTGCTTTCTAGCCTGGTGCCTTAACCATTAGACCAAATTGGCTCTACAGTTTTTACACTATACATATTTGGGGGCATTTTTTGTTCCGTATAATTCTTAATGGAAAGCTATCAAAAGGAAGATAAATTGACCAGAATGTCACAGGTTATAAAATAGCTTCTTGATGTCTATATTGATAGAACAGAATATTTGTAGCTCAGAGTTGAACTTTTTTTTTTTTTTGAAAAATGTTTTCTATTTTTTCTTTTCTTAGATACATATTGTAAATGTACATAAATAATCATAAATGTTTTTTCTAAAGAAAGCACAAAAATAAAACACTTTAATTACATTTGGGATTGCTCTTCTACCTTTCTTTCCCTTCATTTCACAACAAACCTTCTTCTCCTCTTTTCCCTCCCTCCCTCCTCACCTCCTACTTTCTTCCTCCTCCTCCTCTCCTTCCTCCTTCCCCTTCCTTTCCCCGGTTGCTCTCCTCTTTCCCTCCTTTCCCTCCTTCTCTCCTACTCTTATCCCCTATCCTATCTTCCTCTCCTTCCCCTTTCTTCCATGCCCCTCTCTCCTTCACCTCCTCTATCTTACCCTCTATTCTGGGTAAGGGTTGAACTTGATACCCTCTAGGCTTGGTGAGTTTTTCTGCAGAGTTTTTCTGCAGATGTTTCATTACCAAATTAGGTAACAGTTAGTTATCTTTAAAGAGTTTTGTGGAATGGGCCCAGGTTATCTTAAACACCATATTATCCCAATGGGATTGGCTTGTCTCCCCTCCCCCAGCCAGTAGAGACGCCATACTGTGGACCCAGTCAATGAAGAATTTTCAGCTGATAGGAGAAGGCCCTTTTCTGCCATGGCTCCTTTGGAACCCTCCTGAGGTGGAGTCTACACCCAACTTTTAACCTTCTGTCAGAGCTTGAAGATTTGGAACTGGCAATTGTCCTATGATCCCAATGGGGGCTCACCATTCTGGCTGTCTCCCTGTGTGCTTCATATTCCCTCTCTCCATCTTTACATGGAATTTACTATAGTTATTTATTGTTTTACCATTTTAAAGTGTACTATTTTTAATGCTTGTAAGCCTCCATCTTCGCTGATGAAAAGGGCAACACATTAAACAAACAAACAAATAAATAAGTAAATAGCTCAGAGACTCCCTGGGATGCCCATGTTGGTTTTTTTAATACATGGTTTTGCAGCCAGTATGCAGTTTTGTTCTTTTGTTATTCCAAAGTTTGAAGTAAACTGGCAAGACAAGGATTGAACTTGCTCACTGTTACTCTTGTCCTTGACTCCTAGTAAACATGCCTTATATCCTTTAACAGCTCAAAATCTATAGCTGGGAGATATCAGGAAAGAGAAAAGGATAGCTCCCTTTATTTTTCTCTAGGGTTGATTTTTCATAGCTTTTTAGAAATCAACATGAATTCTTAGCCTGAGGAAGAAGCTGCAGAAAATGAAAAGTCTCTTCTTCCTTCTCTGTTCTTTGGGAGGGGCATCTTTCCATACCAATTTATTGTCTTTGTACTCCACAGAAAAGAGCTTTTAAAAAATTCACAAGAAGGAAGGGAACCTTGCCTTGCTCTGATTTGATTTAGGATATAATCAAATATCCAGATTTCTTTGGCCAGATAATATTGCTAAAATGAGATTATAATAAGAGAAAGAGGTATTTATTTCAGTTGATCTTTTCAAAGAAATATTTTTTTTGCACGTGTAAGACCAGTTAGGGATATTTTATGAAAAGATGAAGTTTAGATTTTAAAACAGCAATTCAAAGAATTGTTTCAGTTCAGTTGAATTCTAGAACATCCATATTTGACTTGGAGCCAAATCAGAAGTTACCCATTGCAAAAATAAAAAAGGCTAAAACAATACAACATCAACATTCCAAAACGCTCTAATTCAGGGGTGTCAAACTTTCAGCCCATGGGCCAGATGCATCACACGCTGGTCACACCCATCCCTAATTTAGTGAAGGGGAAAATGTTGTTTTATGTCACACGATGACAACATGATGCCACAAGTTTGATACCCCTGTTCTAAGTGATCATTCTTTCCCACATTATTTTGTCTCATATATCTGAAAAAAATATTGCAGACTGAATACTTTAGCTGTTTTTTTAATGACCCCTTCTCAGTCTGTAGATTGGCTGTACTCCCTAATTCTTCTAAACTATTTTGAAGTCCGCCGTGACATCTTTTTGACTCTTGCTTGCCTCAAACTACAAAAACTGCTCTGGGGAGTTAATCAACATTCTCTCTGGTTGACAACAGTCCTACCCATTTAACTCCCACAGTTCTGGTGATTAAAATAATCTCCTACTAAATCTCCACAATTTTGAAGGGAGACGGAGAGAGAGAATAGTTTCCATCTTCGGACCGAGTATGCTATGAAGGGAACTCAGTCTAAAATCATCACATCACTAGTACTTTGAAAACTAAAGGAGTGAAATAATGAGCCACTGACCCAATCTCCAAATTAATATAGATAATAAATGTAAAAGCAGGGTTATAACTATAAGAACATTGGCAGAGGGGGTGGGGAGGGATAATTCCTGCTTTACTTTTCTTTCCTGGCAGTTTGATCCTCTGCCACTGTTCATTCTGTTCGACTTATTTTTATGCCCCTTCTCCTTTCATTTATCTAGCATGGGGAGGTTGCAGTGAAAGCTTGTTTCCATAGTGATGTAATAATTATGCCAACATAAAAGCAGACTGACCACAAATTTCAATATTGAATGGACAACATGTCAACCTTAAAATGTGCCAATGGCTGGCAAAGAGCAGAATCTGGAATTGCTCCTTGGATTGAGATGAAAGCATCATGTGGAGGTGCCCCACCTCACATGTATCTGAATGCCAAGATTCCATAATGTACTTTGATTGGCTGATAAAAGTGGCATCCTACATTTAATTGTATGCTGCTTAGAGTCACTTTGTATGAGATGGGCAGACAGGCAGACAGACTGCAGCAATATTCTGGAAGATTTTTTTGGCCAGGAGAATACCAGGGTATAAAAGCATAGCCACTTATTATGCTCTTTTGCCCTTACACAAGGTAGATAAACTATGTTAAAATGCACATCAAATTATACCCAATACATTTCTGTTCTACTCTTACTGAAAACAACTATCAATATATTTTGCATAATTATTTCCAAATTAATATTGTCTTTGTCCTAGACCTGTACAAATATACAAAGATCTTCAAAGCAGCTAAGTCAATATACAATTGTTAAATTGACTATCTACTATGAAGAGAGAGAATGTGAATAGGCCAATGTGTCCAATACTTATGCAGTAGAGGAATCCAAACTAACATATCCCTGACAGATGGCTATCTATCTTGTCTCCACTTGAATATCTCTAGTGAAGGAGAAATCACTGATTTGAGTAATTGGTATTGCTGTCAAACTGTTCTTACTGTTAGGAATTTTTGCTGGTACTTAATCAGAATCTGCCTTCCAGTAACTTAAATCCACAATTTCATGTCCTTCAGTCTGGAACAATAGAAAATAGGTCTTAACAGATGGCATCCTTTAAGGTATTTGGAGACTGTGAGCATTTCTTTCTTCAGCCTACTCTTTCAAAGGCTAAACATGTCTATTTGTTTCCATGTGAAACAAAGTTTTGAGCATACCGATATCCTATCCCATTTTTTTTTCTGCATCTGTTTGATTTGTCTAAATTTTCTTAACATTTGAGCTTAGAGCAGGACAAATACTCAAAGCAGAGGCTGATAACTGCAGAATAAAATAGAAATATTTCTTCCTGTGATTTGGAAACTGCATTTCTGTTGATAGTGCTAAACTTGTTTTGCAAACACAGTACTGATTGTTATTCATTTACTAGTCAACTACTATTTTTTCCACAAATGCTGTGAAATCCTGAAATCTGATTTCAGGCTTGTACTCTTCCACCTTGGTTGAACTCACCATCATTAGAAA
The DNA here is from genome assembly GCF_028640845.1 of Ahaetulla prasina. Classification (NCBI taxonomy): domain Eukaryota; kingdom Metazoa; phylum Chordata; class Lepidosauria; order Squamata; family Colubridae; genus Ahaetulla; species Ahaetulla prasina. The sequence goes on along the minus strand of NC_080544.1, from coordinate 53,862,381 downwards.
GGCCAAAAACCAGTAAGTCCTTCATTCAGATATCTTTTGTGATACAAATTCTCTTTCAGTCAAACACTAGTTTGTAGTGACCAGATTTTAACATTGGTAAAGTGGGACACCATTGACCGGGGAGGGCAGGGGGGGTTTCTAATTTTTTTTACTACCTGTTCTGTGGGTGTGGCTTGTTTGGTGGGTGTGGCTTGGTGGTCATGTGACTGGGTGGGTGTGGCCAACGTGATGTCACTCACGTCAAAGGTTAGGGTGCCTGGCCTCTCCTTGCCTCAATTTGTATCCATCCATCCATCTTCTATCTGTCTGTGTCTGTGTCTGTGTCTGTCTGTCTGTGTCTGTCTGTCTGTCTGTGTCTGTCTGTCTGTCTGTCTGTCTGTCTATCTATCTATCTATCTATCTATCTATCTATCTAATGTCTGTGTATCAATCATCTATCTATCTACACTAGTTAGATCCTATACTAGGACCTACTTAGTGGCACTGAGGGAAGCGAGGCGTTGCTACGCCTCCTCCCTCATTGCGTCGGCAGATAACCGCCCAGCTGCCCTGTTTCGGGTGACCCGCTCCCTCCTTCACCAGGGGGAGTGGGATGACCCGCTGCAGGGACATGCTGAGGAGTTTAACGGTTATCTATAAGATAAAATTGTTCAGCTTAGGGACGGTCTGGACCAAAATTGTGGCGATTCGGACGGGGCATCTGAGGGCGGTCTTGGTGATGTTGTCTGGGATGAGTTTGACCCTGTGACTCCCGAGGACATGGACAGGTTGCTGGGTAGATTGAATGCCACCACGTGTTTACTGGACCCATGCCCCTCCTGGCTGGTGCTGGCCACTCAGGAGGTGACACGAGGCTGGCTCCAGGGGATTACGAGTGCTTCCTTGTTGGAGGGAGTCTTTCCGGCCGCCTTGAAAGAGGCGGTGGTGAGGCCCCTCCTCAAGAAGCCTTCCTGACCCGCTGTTTTAGGTAATTATCGTCCGGTCTCCAACCTTCGCTTCGCGGCGAAGGTTGTAGAGAGTATGGTGGCATATCAGTTTCCCCTGCACCTGGAGGAAACTGTCTATCTGGACCCGTTCCAGTCCGGCTTCCGACCCGGTTACAGCACTGAGACGGCTTTGGTCGCATCGGTGGATGATCTCTGAAGGGCCAGGGATAGGGGTTGTTCCTCTGCCCTGGTCCTATTAGACCTCTCAGCGGCTTTGATACCATCGACCATGGTATCCTGCTGCGCGGTTGGAGGATTGGGAGTGAGAGGCACCGTTTATCGGTGGTTCTCCTCCTATCTCTCCGACCGTCGCAGACGGTGTTGACGGGGCAGAGGTCGACCCGCGGCGCCTCACTTGTGGGTGCCGCAGGGCCGATTCTCTCGCCCCTTCTGTTCAACATCTATATGAAGCCGCTGGGTGAGATCATCAGTGGCTTCGGTGTGAGGTACCAGCTGTACGCTGATGACACCCAGCTGTACTTTTCCACACCGGGCTACCCCAATGAAGCTATCGAAGTGCTGTCCCGGTGTTTGGAAGCCGTACGGGTCTGGATGGGGAGAAACAGGCTCAAGCTCAATCCCTCCAAGACGGAGTGGCTGTGGATGCCGGCATCCCGGTACAGTCAGCTGAGTCCACGGCTGACTGTCGGGAGCGAGTCATTGGCCCCGATGGAGAGGGTGCACAACTTGGGCATTCTCCTGGATGAACGGCTGTCTTTTGAAGACCACCTGGTGGCCGTCTCCAGGAGAGCTTTCCACCAGGTTCGCCTGGTGCGCCAGTTGCGCCCCTTTCTAGACCGGGATGCCTTGTGCACAGTCACTCACGCCCTTGTGACGTCTCGTCTGGACTACTGCAATGCTCTCTACATGGGGCTCCCCTTGAGGGGCATCCGGAGGCTACAGTTAGTCCAGAATGCAGCTGCGCGGGTGATAGAGGGAGCCCCTCGTGGCTCCCGAGTGACACCTATCCTGCGCAGGCTGCACTGGCTACCTGTGGCCTTCCGGGTGCGCTTCAAGGTGTTGGTGAACGTCTTCAAAGCGCTCCATGGCATAGGGCCGGGCTATTTACGGGACCGCCTGCTGCCACCGAATACCTCTCACCGACCCATGCGCTCTCACAGAGAGGGACTCCTCAGGGTGCCGTCGGCGCGACAGTGTCATCTGGCGACGCCCAGGGGAAGGGCCTTCTCTGTGGGGGCTCCCGCCCTCTGGAATGAACTCCCCCCAGGACTCCGTCAACTTCCGGACCTCCGAACCTTTCGCCGCGAGCTTAAAACTCACTTATTCATCTGCGCTGGACTGGGTTAGTTTTTAAATCTATGGGTTTTTAATGGGTTTTTATCCTAAATTTTTAATCTTAGCCAATTTAATAAGTTTTTTAATTGTATTTTAATTGTATTTATAATGTATTATGTATTTTTTATCTGGCTGTGAACCGCCCTGAGTCCTTCGGGAGAAGGGCGGTATAAAAATTTAAATAATAAATAAATAAATAAATAAATAAATAAATCTATCTATCTATCTATCTATCTATCTATCTATCTATCTATCTATCTATCTATCCATCCATCCATTTATCTATCATCTATCTTTCTATCTATCTTTCTATTATCTATCATCTATCATCTATCTTTCTATCTTTCTATTATCTATCTATCTATCTATCTATCTATCTATCTATCTATCTATCTATCTTTCTATCTATCATATGTCTGCCTAATAATCATCTATCTATCTCTCTTTCTATCATCTATCCATCCATCTTCTGTGTCTGTCTCTGTCTATCTATCTTTCTATCATCTATCTATCCATTCATCCATACATCTTCTGTCTGTCTGTCTGTCTGTCTCTCTCTAATCTGTCAAATTTGTCATCTGTCAATCTTATCATCTGTCAGTATCTGTCTATCAGTCAGTCAGTCTGTCTACCAATCCTTCCTTCCTTCCACCCACCCACCCACCCACCCATCCATCCATCCATCCACCATCCATCATCTGGTAGCCTTAAAGCTAAATACAGGTATATGTATGTGATCCAAGAGTTGGATCACCTGCCTACAGGTATCTCTGTCTCGAAACTTCTCCTTAAATCTGAACTGCTTAACTATGCTTGACGGTCCCTTTACAGCAGTGCCTAGTTCTCCCCGCCCCACCCTGCCCTGCAAAACGCAAAGTCCGCACCCTTCCTTGTTCCACAAGTTGACGATGACCAAAAAACAAAACAAAACCCAAGAATGTGCTGACGTTGTTGCAGTCTAATAAACTTTTTGCGGCTTTGCCTCCCTTCCCTTCTACAGCGCAGTGATCAAAGGTGGCGTAAGACAAGCACGGCCACCCTCAACCCCCCCTCCCAAAAAAGATCTCTCTCTCCATTTGCTCAGAGTGAGACGCTGCCTCCCTTCTGCCGGCTCCTTCCTCTTGCAAGAGGGGGACTCTCCAGGTTGCCCTCCTCCCTCCATCCCTCGGCTCCCTCTTCCCTTGCCTCCCGGCTGCTTCCCCTCCTTTCTTCCAACTCCTCGCTGCTCCCTTGGAAGGAATCTCCTGTCTTGGGGCTCCTCTGCCTCCCGCCCGCCCGCCCGCCCGCAAAATGCAAAGTCCGCACCCTTCCTTGTTCCACAAGTTGACAACGACCAAAAAACAAAACAAAACCCAAGAACGTGCTGACATTGTTGCAGTCTAATAAACTTTTCGCGGCTTTGCCTCCCTTCCCTTCTACAGCGCAGTGATCAAAGGCGGCATAAGACAAGTGCAGCCACCCTCAACCCCCCCCTCCCAAAAAAGATCTCTCTCTCCATTTGCTCAGAGTGAGACGCTGCCTCCCTTCTGCCGGCTCCTTCCTCTTGCAAGAGGGGGACTCTCCAGGTTGCCCTCCTCCCTCCATCCCTCGGCTCCCTCTTCCCTTGGCTCCCGGCTGCTTCCCCTCCTTTCTTCCAACTCCTCGCTGCTCCCTTGGAAGGAATCTCCTGTCTTGGGGGCTCCTCTGCCTCCCCGCCCGCCCCAGGTTTGCCAAGGCAGCGTTGGAAAGGCAAAGTGGAGCCCAAATTGACCGCGTGAAAACTCTGCCTCCTGGTCAGCCAAGGACTGTCGCTTGCTCTCGCTCTCACTCTCCTGGGTGGGGGGAGATTCGGCTCTGCCTAAAATGAATAGATGCCGCAAAATGCACCCTCACCCCTTCGGCACCTCCTCAGGAAGTCTCAGTCGAGACTTTTTCAGAACGCCGCGGGACGCGGGACAAATTTTTAAAAACCGGGACTGTCCCGCCAAAAGTGGGACGTCTGGTCACTATACACTAGTTGCTAATTAGAATGCTTTTTACTCCAGCTTCCAATCCTGTGAAGGGCAAAGCAAGTATTTAAAACTATGTCTGATGCTCAGTTATAATTTGATTTTGTATGATGATCTTCTATTTTAGATTATGATTACAGGTAACAAACATCAGACAAAATATTTTTTGATCCATATGATCATAGTACATAGGGACATCATTTAATTATGCTTCTAAAAGAGAAAGGTTGCTTAAATTTATCTTTTTTTAAAAAAATCTAAAATTACAATTGCTGGTGACTTAGATAGAAGTAGTTTATTGAGGAAATTTGCATGATGAAGGAATAGAAGAACAAAACTAACTGGACACATGTACATCCCCAGGTTGGCCTAGATTATGCAGGTAAGAACAGCAAAACGTTAGCAAAGTGCTGTCCAGCAATTCTTTTTAGATTGAACCAGATGCTTTTAGGAAAGAAAGGATACAAAGAGTTTTTGAAGGGCCATTGTGAAATATTAGCTGATTAGCTAGATAAAACCACTCAGATCTACTCAAGGTTTAGAAGCTAGCTGCCAGAATCTGATGACGGGAGCAGAATGCTTTGTGATGCGTCTGGAAGCATTTGATCTAGTTACTTCCAAGAAATTTTATAGGCATACCCCACTTAGCATGTACAAACTATCAAAGATGGGAAAGGAGATTGACCTAGAATGTGGGGAATACCTCACTGGAGAAAAGGGAAATGCTGAAAACAGCCTCGTAAATAAATTTTCAAAAGATTAATCAAGTAGTTATAAATGACAATTACCTAAGATTCTAATGTTTGCTTTTTGGAAACATTTAGTGAGAAGGGGGTAAGACAGCAATTACAAAACTTTCAGGAAAAAAAGATTATCTCATTTCATATTTGTTCACGTTAAATCCAGTTATGGTACAGGAATAGTTTTAGTTGCTATCATAGATGACTGTTGTGGGACTTAGGAGAATGCAGACCTATTGGTCCTGTTGGATCATTCTCTGACCATGGAGTGGACTACCCAGAAAGTTATAAGTGAAGACACTATTTCTAAATGGTTCCATTCCTTTCTGAGTGGACAGTTCCAGTCAGATTATTTGTGAGAGAAGATATTGACCCTTCAGTCACTCTAATATGATGTGCTTCAAGGCTGAATACTCTCCCTATCTTAGTATCATACATGCACCCAATGTTCCCTCTAATTTTTCACGAGTCTGAGCAAGCACACTAACTCCCTGAGCGGTCCCTTGGACCACTGTGAGCAACATCAGACGTGCGGGTCATGCCAGCATCGCATCCATTCAAGTCACATGATTTATTAAATCCATTCATTTATTTTATTTATTTATTATTATTATTTTTTTATTTTATTTTATTTATTTATTATTATTATTATTATTTATTATTATTCATTTATTAAATCCATCCATTCAAGTCACATGATTTATTAAAAGAATCAAACAGATTCGGCTAGCTAAAACTTTTAGCTAGATTCGGCTAGCTAAAAGTTTTAGCTATCCGAATCTGTGCTGCGGAGCTAATCAACGTAATTTGACAGGCGTTGATTAGCTGCGCAGCACAGATTCGCCAGCTAAAACTTTTAGCTAGAATCGGTTAGCTAAAGTTTTAGCTAGCCGAATCTGTGCTGGGCAGCTAATCAACGAATTTGACAGGCGTTGATTAGCTGCGCAGCACAGATTCGCTAGCTAAAACTTTTAGCTAGAATCGGCTAGCTAAAAGTTTTAGCTAGCCGAATCTGTGCTGGGCAGCTAATCAACGCCTGTCAAATTACGTTGATTAGCTGCGCAGCACAGATTTGGCTAGCTAAAACTTTTAGCTAGCCGAATCTGGGCTGCGCAGCTAATCAACGTAATTTGACAGGCGTTGATTAGCTGCGCAGCCACCAACATCATTTGACAGGCGTTGATTAGCTGCGCAGCACAGATTTTCTGTGCGCGGAGACCGTGTCAGCAGTGCGCATTTGCGCACGCGCGCAGCTTAGAGGAAACAGTGCATGCACCCATTCGGACAAGAAATTCAACTGTTCAGGTATCAGCTTCAGCATGCTATCTGATTCCAATTCTAGTTTTAAGGAGGGTTGGGTTTTCTCTATAACAGGGGTCTCCAACCTTGGTCCCTTTAAGACTTGTGGACTTCAACTCCCAGAGTCTGGGAGTCTGGGAGTTGAAGTCCACAAGTCTTAAAGGGACCAAGGTTGGAGACCTCTGCTCTATAATCTGGATCATAGCTCTTGAAATATCAGCAGATGAAGACCTGTGGCCAAAAGAGTCTTTTCCAAGCTTTGGCTAGTGCAACAATTGTAACCATTCCTGAGAAGGAGACAATTATTCATGCCTTGAATATCTTATGACTGAACTACTTTAACAGAGAACCTGAAAGCTGCAGAGATGAAGAATATAGTTTATTTTTATGTTTCATATGTTTAAGCAAAAATCAATGAGAATAAATTTGCCCAACTTAAATGCAACTGTAATACAATGTTTTTAAAAAAATATGAAATAGTGATCACATTTTTGGAACAATTCAGAAAATTTTGCTAGTTGTGAAAAATAAAACAGATCGTTGTTGTTTTTTAACAGAATTCTGATTTCTAAAAGAACCAGGAAGGCTTTTTGATGAAGTACTGGCAAAGGCTATGCAAGGTGTGTATTTCCCCTGATTTATCTGAAAACAGCTCTTTTATTGGTTCAGGCAATGAAATTGTCTTTTGACAATTCACAACAATGATATTACTGAACCTAGGGCAACCCTAGCCTCAACCATAACTCAGTGCTATATAATAACTGCAGTAACAACCTATTTTTTGTAATATCCTGGCTGGCAGTTTCTATTAGTATAATACAGTATTGGAACTTTGATGAAAAAGAATGCCATAAACTAAAGAGAATTTTTCCCTAATCAAGTTAACATATCCTCCTACTTCTTCTTCTTTCCCTCTTCTTTCCAAACTGTTGCCTCTTCTATATAATTACTTCACATAGATAAAGAGTAAAGTGGTTGAAAAGTGATGAGCTTCCATTGAATCACTATTTGAGTTTGATGTTAATTGTGACTGCTGGATACAGCTGTTTTACTATCTCTACATGAGGGAGAACTGATTGCTGTAGCCATAGCTTTCTTTAACATGGCAAATTTGCTAATCACATCTAATCTTTTACTTAGAATTGGAAGCTGCTTTTTATCCTGTCAGAAAGGCAAAAGGAAAATATGTGCAGTAATCAAAGTAAGTGAAGCATTGCCTTCATGAGCTGTCAACTTTCCAAAAAAATTGCCACAAAAGATATTCATTCATAGTTTTACTTGCCATACTTTAAATATTATACTGCAGTTCACTTTAGGAGAATTCTGGAGAAACATTTTATAAAAATTAAAGAAATATAATCAGAATAGAGAGAAAACAATTTCATTGGCCTGTTTTTTGTAGCAGGCTATATTATTATATTATATAGAGAGACCTGTCCTGTCTAAGTTTTAAAACCTTTGTGAAGAATCTTTCTTTACATGTTTTGGTCAAAGAGTAATATAGTCACACAAGTAAAGACTTTGGAAGAATTTGTTAGCCACACAATATATATATAACTGCTCTGCAAAGAAAAAATAAGGGTCCACTGGCTATTTATAACTCATTGTATACTGCTTTGAATAATTTCTATTAGGCAGCCTTATAAATTGGACACACAGAGACAGAGAGAGGTTTTATTTTTGAGGTAGTCACTATCATATTGTTCAATGCTTTTAGATTAATATACAAAATATTTAAGGTAATATTTTAATAGTAAAATGTCCTAACTCTGCTTTCAACTGGTTGAGCAAAACAGTTGTGCTTTCTGACAATTCTAATGGTTTGTGCTCACAGAGCAAAATTGGTGTCCAAATATACCAGGGGAGTCAAACTCGCAGCTTGCAGGCCAAATGCATCATGTGGTGCCACGCCCACCCCCAGTTTAGTGAATGGGAAAAAAGTTGTGATACGTCACATGACAACAATGTGACAAAGCAAGTTTGACACCTTTGAAATATATTGTAACTGTGGTCTGCCGGCGGCCTGCAGAGCTGGCAGCAGAACCAGACAGTGAGGAGGTTGCAGAGGAACATGGGACAGTCCTGGAGTCTGGGGAAGGCTCAAACAAGGGCTCTGCATCGGAAGCTGAGGTGGGGCCAGGGCCATTGGGGAGTTATGTGCTGCCTCCGGAGCCTCCAGAGTCAGACATCAGCGAGCCAGAAGAACAGGGGAAGTCTGTTCCCAGTGTGCGCATGCGCAGAACTGCCAGAAGGCAAGAACAATTAAAACAAAAGGGATGACTTGGGAGTAGAGCTTGTAGATTTTTGTCCCCTCCCATAAGACATAAAGAAGGAGCAAAGACACATGAGCCTTTGCAGGAAGCAATGTTGCTTGTTCTAGTCAGTTTAAACTTTGAAGCTCCATTTTGACTCTGTGCTCCATGTGGCTTTGCAAAGCTAATTGTCAATTAGGTCTTTGGCAGCGTATCAAGGGAGATAAAGGTAGGTGCTTATCAGCCTTATCCCAAAGGATTGTGACAGACTTCTGTCGGACTCTTTATCAACTCTGCAAAACATCATGGGCTGTGAATGAACAATAATTCACAGCTGTTGAAATAAAAAGAGGGTTTTTGGAACTAATCGTGTGCTTTTTACTGTCTCAGGAAACCTAGATCAGAACAGTACCCTTTCTCTGGTTGTCTTGGACAGCTAACCTCTGGAAGAATGGGAACAAGTTGTGGCAGAAATCCATTTTGGAAATTTCAAGACTTCCCAGCCTCAGGTGCTTTCCTCTATAAAAGGCTTTCCTCTATAGAAAATTTTAAAATCCTCTGCAAAACTGAAGTACTATTGCTGTTGCATATTAGAAATATTCCACAAAATGCTTGTGGTTGCATATATGGTGCTTAATAGTGAAAAATTATATCCCAGATTGGTGACCTGTAGAGAATCCTGCCTTACAAGGGCAGACTGTTGACTTAGTTCCAAAATTTCAAAGCTAACTGTTCCTCTACTTTTACATCCCAGTTTGATGGAAGTTACAAATGAGATGTTGGGGATCAGCATCTGTTCTGTCTCCTCCCGGCCTCAGCCATGTGAGCTGGCTAAATGAGCCAGTAATTGAGTTCACGGTTGCTATCAGTCCTGGCAGGGAATCTGCAGCTGCCTGCCAAAGTCTTCCTTATCTTGGGGTTGCCGGGCAACCAGGAAGTCAGCAATCCAGGCCAATGTTCAGTTCAATTCTCCACGATTCAATAATATTTCAGCTCAATTTTTGCTCGTCACGGAGCAGAAGAGCAGCCAGGGCTGCTTTTATACTCTGTGGGGTGTGGCTCCATGATTCAGCACTCTCTAGGCCTGCCCCACCCCTTCCTTTGTTGTAGCCACCTCTCGTATCTCCGAAACCTGGGATCTAGCCAGGCCTGATTGCCATCAGCTGGGTCTGGAGGCGTGGCCTGGGAGGGGAGAGTCAGGGGATGGAGGCCTCGTTATCTCCTCCATCTGGCCTGCCTCTGGCTCCTGGAGCTGAGCCAGAGGAGCTGGTGCTCCAGAGGTAAGTCCGGATGGCCCTTCCCCTCACTTTCCAAGTCACTTTCTGGCAGGGGGTCCAGCTCGGGGGGGCGCAGACACAACAGCATCAGCATGCATTGCTATTGTAGGTGGGATGGCACAGGTAGGTCAAGTAAAACAGGTGGCATGAGTATAGCTGAAACTCTGTTAGAAAGAATTGAGCCTGCTTTTAGTTCAAGCCCAACAAAGTCACTGCTCTTTTTTTTTTTTTGTTTACATTTATATCCCGCCCTTCTCCGAAGACTCAGGGCGGCTTACAGTGTATAAGGCAATAGTCTCATTCTATTTGTATATTTACAAAGTCAACTTATTGCCAACAATCTGGGTCGTCATTTTACCTACCTTATAAAGGATGGAAGGCTGAGTCAACCTTGGGCCGGGCTTGAACCTGCAGTAATTGCAGGCTACTGTGTTCTAATAACAGGCTCTTAACAGCCTGAGCTATTCCGGCCCCTTATTATGTAATTTATTTTATAAGTCTAGTATATCTAGTTATCATAAAGAGTTAACATAATAAGAAAATGATCACTTTTCTTCATCAAAAGGCTTCTTGGTAACCCAGAGAAGAAAAAATGAGATTTTATTTAAAAAGAACTTACATTTTCAATAAATTACTGACATGCGTGCACACACACACACACACACACACACACACACACACACCCATAGATGTGCAACCACACTGTCTTCCATTTTCATTTCCTTCTCAATCTGTCCAATTCTTGATTCTTGTATATTATAACTCCCTCCCTCCCTCCCTCCGTCTCTCTCTCTCTCTCTCTCTTTCTCCCTCTCTCTTTTTGTCCCTCATTTCCTACACTGAAGATGATGAAAAGCTGTTGTGAAGAAGCTGATTGCACTTTCTCTCTGCTCAGATATAAAGGCTGAACAGAGTAATTCTGTCCAAAAGACTGACGTGAAATTATTCCCTTTTGCTTCCTTTGATAAACATGAAAGTCATTTCTGATTTGGAAAAGATAATTTCAAGGCAATAGAAAATGTACCCAGCTGAATTATTAAGAAACAAAGTGTCATGAGTTAGAATTTGATCACTGAAAATCTTTACATCTCTCCTTATGTTAGATTCGGGCAATAACGAGGCAGGAGACCAGATGAGTGACAACAGCTCTTTAGTTTATAGTGAACCCAGCAGCGAACAACAGAAAAACCCCTCTTTATATACAGTTCAGTCGGAGGCAACAGCCAATCAGCAACGTGCTATTTCCCGCTCTAATTTCCCTCCAAAACTCTTAAAGATACATTACACTCCTTCCCTCCCAGAAAACATTTTACCCCTATTTACATGAAATTAGCATCTTATTTCTCTACGTAGTCACGCAAGTAGACTGGGCGTCTCCTAACTCTTTCGGACCTGCGCAATTCATTCTCTGGGAGTGAGTCGAGCTGGCCGGAGGGACTGTTTGTTCCTCTCAGCTCCTCCTCTAGGCCATCCGGCCCTGGATTATTTGCAGAATCGTCCCTGCTCTCTTCAGGAGGGACCGGTTGGTGTCGCTGGACCTCATCGAACTCAGATAAGTCCCGCGTTTGCCCCGGGTTTGAGTCAGCTGTGGATTCAAACATTGGATAGTCAGGGCCTGTTTCTGGACTTGTGATTGTTCTTTTTCTTAATTGATCTATGTGGCGCTTCCAAACCCGGCCATCCTCTATCTCTACCCGATACGATTTGGGTCCGGTTGTTTCAATGATTGTTCCCTTTACCCAATGTGGGCCTTCTCCGTAATTGTGTGCCCATACAGGACTTCCCACTGTCATTTCTCTTGTTTTACCGTTTGTCCCTTTGTACCCGTCTGGGGTGTAGTTTGGGTTTAACCGGTCTAATGGGCACCTAAGTTTCCTGCCCATCAGTAGCTCTGCCGGGCTGCGGCCAGTTGCTACACAGGGGGTTCTGTGTTGTACTGCTAGGAAGGTGTCAATTTTTAATTGCCAATCGCCTGGCCTGATTCTGGACAATGCTTCCTTTGCACTCCGTACGAAACGTTCTGCAAGGCCGTTCGTCGCAGGGTGGAACGGCGCCGAGAGGACATGCCGGATGCCCTCTTCTGCCAAGTACCCTTCAAACAGGGTCGCTGTGAATTGAGGGCCGTTGTCGGAGACTAGGGTGTCTGGTAACCCGTGGGTTACAAATAGGCGCCGCAGGACTGGGATTACGGCCTCGGCTGTCATGGATCTCATAAGAATGATTTCCAGCCATTTGGAATAGGCATCGACTACCACTAGGAATGTTTGCCCATGGAAGGGGCCGGCAAAATCGATGTGGATCCTCGACCATGGGCCCTGGGGTCTCTCCCACTCTCGAGTTGGGGCCGTTGGTGGTAGTGGTCTGGACTCCTGGCAGGCTTGGCATTTTCCTACCCTGTCACTAATCTCCTTGTCCATCAAAGGCCACCACACATAGCTCCTTGCTAAACCCTTCATTCGGTTTGATCGGGGTGACTATGGGTGTCTCCCACTTTGCATGGTCAACTGGCACTAGTATTCCCTGGCTTACTAGTTTGTCCAGCTCCCGGTCAATTTTGGGCTTCAGGGCGAACGGGACCCTCCTAGCCTTTAACCGGATAGGGGCAACCTGTGGGTCAAGGTTAAAGGAGATCGGGGTCCCCTCGTACTTGCCCAAACAGTCTTTGAAGACGTCCCCGAACTCCTTCATTAGTGCGTCCTTTAGGTCGACGTCATTTCGGAAGACTCCGGTCACTCCCATGCCCAATGCCCGGAACCAGTCCAGACCCAACAAGCTCGGCAAGGTTCCGTCGACCACGGTGATGGGCAGGGTCTTGTTGTGTTGTCCATACTTGACTTGGACGGACGTTACCCCTCGGACAGGGATGCGATTTCCTTGGTAATCTTGTACCCTTAGTTTCTGTGGTTGCAGCTTGCGCTTCGCGACGGCTGGCAAACGTTTCACGAGAGTGTCCCAGGACATGATCATGATCGATGAACCGGTGTCCACTTCCATTCGGCACGGCACCCCTTCAATGTGTGTTTTAGTAAAAAAAAAATTTTTCAAGGCGCATGGCTGCTTGGCCTACTCTCACGGCAGTCTGATTAAGTTTCGCGCCTTTTTTGAATCGACCAATCACGGGCCTCTTCGTCGTTCCCGCGCTCTGATTGGTCGGTTTGAATTTTTGGCGGGAAGGTTGGGGCGCTCGACAGGCCTGTGCTATGTGCCCCTTCCTTTCGCACCGCCGACAAGTCGCATCCTTAAATTTGCAGTCTTGTCGTTTGTGTTGTCCCCCGCAACTCGCGCATTCGTCCCTGTCTTCTTTCCCTGGCCTCCCGGTGTGGAAGACTTCTTCCTCTTCCTCGCCGTCCTCCTCGGCCTGGACTTCCTCATTGTGGACCGGGGTTGTTTTCGCCCCAGTCCCCATCGCGATCGGTGTTTGCAAGGTTTCTGCCGCTTGGGTGGACATCTCGTGAGCCCTGGCCTCGTCCAAGGCGACGGCCAGTGTTAGGTTGCTTCTGGACAGCAGCCGCCGTCGCAATCGGATGTCTCTGACCCCGCAGATGAGTTGGTCGAGTAATGCGTCTTCCAAGTCTCGATATTCGCAATGGTTAGCGGCTTTTCTCAGCGCTGCCATGTACTCGCGAATCGATTCGCCCTCTCGTTGCATCCGTTGCCGCAATTCAAACCTTTGAACAAATTTTGAGGGCGTCGGTGCGTAGTGAGCCCGAAGGGCGGTCTGCAGGGTTTGCCACGGTACCGACTGTACCGGCGTTGGCTCCGAAAGCGACTCTGCGGTGTCGAAAACTTCCGAACCGCAGTGGCTTAGGAAGTATGCTCTCTTCCTGTTGTCGGAGACCCCCTGGAGTTCGTTTGCTTCGAGGAAACACTCGAAACGAGCCATGTATGACCCCCATTTTTCTTTGGCTGGGTCGAATGGCGCTGGCGGTGTATAGCTGGACATCGTTGCTATCCGCCCTTATTTTGCTGGGTTCGTTCCTGGCGCTCTTTTGCCTCGAGATCCCACCTTCGTCGCCAGTGTTAGATTCGGGCAATAACGAGGCAGGAGACCAGATGAGTGACAACAGCTCTTTAGTTTATAGTGAACCCAGCAGCGAACAACAGAAAAACTCCTCTTTATATACAGTTCAGTCGGAGGCAACAGCCAATCAGCAACGTGCTATTTCCCGCTCTAATTTCCCTCCAAAACTCTTAAAGATACATTACACCTTATTTCAACAGTCTATCATTTCCTCAAGAATTGAGTAGAAAAACCATCAGTTTTACTCAAGTGAAGATGGGCAGTCTAAATCTATTAACTTTGAATTGAATTGCTTTCCTAATCTTTCTGTGTTCATTAGAAAGCAAAGCTTGCATTTAATAGCAAACCTGAAGCATGGAATTAGAGTTCAGAAATAATTTATACTGAAACTTTAGAAATCTTGGTACTAATTGCAGATACATGGATTTCAAGACAAGAAGTAGAAAGATAGAAGTTAATAGGGTTGGATTGATAATGGTAAGTAAAAAATTCATTAACAATCTGATTGTGGCATTGAAATGCTGAGGCCCTCTAGCCTATCTAAAACTATTTCTTTGTTGTTGTTTTCCACAGAGCCCATTACATGAGTTCTGGACTGAGAGTTTTGCATACCTATACTGAGCTCATACTCCAGTGAAGTTCACAGAAGTCAGTCATACATAACAAGTATTTGGAAGGGGCATGCATTAATAGCAGACATTGGTGAATATTCTAGATCAAGCCAGGTCTAAAAACTCTAGAGAATTCTTGGAAGTCTGGCCCTCAGACAAATCAGCCATCAACAAGCATATAGAGATAAGCAACATTTACATTATCATTCAAAAGAGACAATTAAAAAGCCAAAAGGAAATAAAAACTCAAAAAACCTCCTTATGCTGTCAATTAACACCCACATAAACAGAGATTAACATCAAGATTTATACTAGAGCAACAATGAAGATGTAAACAATACCCCAGTCAAGGAACTACCAATGCAGACAAACAAGCTAACAATAACACTCAGTCTAATCAAGGTACCACCAAGAATATTCTCACCAACACTGACAGGATAAACCAATTGTGTATACATAGTGAGCAAGTCCCATTGACTTCTAGCACTGATAATGCTACCTAGTTGGGTAATGAAATGGCTGCAAGGGAACAGCCAGGCTCAGAGGTACAAAGGACCCCTGACTTTTTAAATGGTTTGTAGAATGTTCTTTAAAAAAAAACCAGTTCAACCCTCAGCTATAAATTCTCTTCTATCATCTTGCTACTTTGCCCTCCCACATTTTCATTCCAGGAAACTGTCAATTGTAAAGTAGGTTCTATTGTACATATGTACTTTCTATCTATATATGTGTACTCACACTTACACAAAGTTAAATTCTGTGTAAATACAAAATATTTTATATTACCCCAAAGTAATGCTTATGTACACAGCCTATTATTTTTTAATCATTTCAAAAAACTGAGGTAATCTTCAATTTTGTTTCCTTCTGTGCTTAGCAAGATTCATACTTGAGATTCTTCTGGCATTCATGTTGGTGAAACTCATGTTTTTCACTTCCTCTAGTTTTAGTGATCAATTTTAAAAGCTAGCAAAGCTTAAATAAATTAGCTATTATAACAGAAAAGAAGAAGCTTATCAAATTTCAGCAATTCTTTCTCTATTATATAAAATATCCCTATTGGTAATTTAGAGTTAAACCAAGCCATTTATTATGACTGGCTCAGAAATAAGTGAAGTTTTTACAGCTACATCTAAAGTTCAAAGTATTTAGTGAATACAGTAATTACAAGAAAATAGTAATCAAGTTGCCTATCTAATTATTTACAAACCAAACTGCACTTATCTGTCATTTCATCTTTTTGATCAGTACCATAAAATATCTGGACATGCCGTATTAAGGATATGGATACATACAAATCTAGGTTAAGGCTCTTAGCACAAGAAGCATTTTATAAATGAGAAATAGGCAAACACAATGGCTAACTTATTGTGAGACACTAAACTCTTATTAACCGTTATTATAAATATTTAAAGTTAGCCAAAGGATTTTTATTTGGAATAGGTAAGACTGAATTTGAAATTGAGTTATGTACAAATGATTGACAAGTAATTGCTAAAAAGTATGAACTTAAATTAAAAATTGAAATGGAAGATGAAGAATGCATAATAAAATGGTCTAAAAATTTTGGTTATAATACACAGATGGAAAATGGTAAAAATGTGGTTGAAAGGATTAAAATTTGCACTGTAATTATAAATTTAAAGAGAATATGCATTTTAAATTAAGTTCATACTTATATGTTTATTTTAATAGCTATTTCTAAAGAACGACTTCTGAGTAAAATGCTCTAGGCTTACTATACACACTGAAGTTTGTCTCTCTCTTGGTTTTATGCACAATTATATTCTTTTCATTTAAGCATTACATTAAATAGGGAGATGGCTTTAATCTCTTCATGCATTATAATTGAATTACCTTAATTCTGACATAAACTATAATCTGAGTGGTAATCCATCAACAGCTGTATAATGTTTTCTAACTTTTATAGATACTTGACACTGTAAGTACATTGCCTGGCAAATACGTGATACCAAAATTTGTCCCCATTAAATAATTGTATAACCTATATTTTCCAAGGAATTGCATTTTCTTCTTGTTACTGTTCCAGGGAAAACCGTTCATTTACCTACCATTTCTAAGCCAATAAAAGAGAATATCTATGATAACAGAATATCTAATGTAGCTAAGAATAGAATAGAACAGAACAGAACAGAAGGGGTGGGGTGGGGTAGTGTGGGGTAGGGTAGGGTGTGTGGGGGGGTGAGATGAGGGATGGGTGGAGTGGAGTGGAGAAAATCTAATTCCCCTTCACATAATCTAAGCCATATGAATTCTAAATCCTTTCAAATGATTCACAGTCAGCATAGGTATTCTGCTGTTATATGTCATGATTACAGATTTAGGCTGGCTAATCAAAAAGCAAGTTAAAATTTCATTTGTTATGAATTCCACTTTGATCATAAGAAAAAAATATGATCCTCTTACAGGATCTTCATGAGAAAAACAATTACTTAATGTAGATAAGTCCAACTGAAACTTTTCTTCAGTTTTCATAGCCCTACTCTAGGGGAATTTTCAACTTCATAAAGACAAGATTTTGGTGACACTGTAGTTTGCTGATTTATGGTTTATCTGTTGCTGATTTTAAGAAAAGTCTGCTTTTTTCTTTAAATTAGCAACAGACAAAACATAAATCAGCAAACTGTGCTGACATCTAAGTCATGAAATGTAAAATGACATGATTAACATAAATATTGCATTATGTACTTGGGCTAGAATTTCTGAAGCAAATATATAGGTAATAGCATTATCTTCTGAAAGCTTGGAAGACTAAACCTCTGGTCCCTGTGACTGATCCAGATTGGATCCTGCATAGAATTAGCTCCACATGGATGCCCATGATGACAAAATAAACTTGAAATGTTATCCAGAAAATATACAACTGACAGACAATGGGCATGAAGTTCTAAACTGCTTTAGGCTTCATCTATCTTTAAGAGCATTGTGAAAAGTCATACAAAGTCAAAGTTTTAAATCTTATTATCTCTTTCTCTAATAAATCTTTGTTTATTACCGTTTATTAATTTGTTTGTTTATTATTGCCCTTTATCTTACATAATGGTTTAAATACTATCATAAAATCCTTCAATTCAGTTCCTTCAGGTGAATGAAAGATTTATACAATCTGAAAAGAAAGCAGAACAGTGTTCTGTCCTCCCTCGCCTCCATCCAAGTGATGGCTTAATTAGCCAGCACTATCAGCTCTGGCAGCAGAATAGCCAGCGTCTGCCAAGAGCCTCCGTTATCTTCCACGATGCTGGTGAGTCACTCAGGAACAAACATCAGCTCAATCAGTAGATTTGCCTGTTACAAAGAGACACAGCAGCTCTCGCTGCCTTTTATATCCTGTGGGTGTGGCTCCATGACTCAGCACTTCCAAGGCCTGCCCCACCCTTGCTTCTGTTGTTCCCTCCTCTCCTGCCTACGAAACCTAGGGTTCAACCAAGCCTGATTGCCATCAGCTGGGTCTGCAGGCGTGGCCTCTGGGGGGGGAAGAGTCAGGGGACGGAGGCCTCGTTATCTCTTTCACCTGGCCTGTTTCTGACTCCTGGATCTGAGCCAGGGAAGCTGGTGCTCCTGAGGTAAGTCCTGATGGCCCTTCCCCCTCACTGTCCAAGTCACTTTCTGGCAGCAGGCCCAGCTCCAAGTCACTTTCTGGCAGCAGGCCCGGCTTGGGGGGCACAGACACAACAAACAGGTCAAGATCTTCAAATATTTAAGTCTAGCTTAAATGTTTGAAGATATTTAACGCCAGAGAGGATGCCTAGAGAGTGCTTGGAGATCCAGCCGTTCAGAAGCTGACCAGACACTAGTTAGGTCTTATAGTAGGACCTACCTAGTGGCACTGAGGGAAGCGAGACGTTTCTACGTCTCCTCCCTCATTGCATCGGCAGATAACCGCCCGGCCGCCCTGTTTTGGGTGACCCGCTCCCTCCTTCAACAGGGGGTGCGGGATGACCCGTTGCAAGGGTGTGCCGAGGAGTTTAGTGGTTATCTATACGATAAAATCATTCAGCTTTGGGATGGCTTGGATCATAATTGGGTGGATCCAGGTGAGAGGTCGGAGACCCGTCTTGTTGAGACTGTTTGGGATGGATTTGATCCTGTGGATCCTGAAGACATGGACAGGTTGTTGGGGAGGTTGAATGCCACCACATGTTTACTGGACCCGTGCCCCTCCTGGCTGGTACTGGCCATAAAGGAGGTGACACGAGGCTGGCTCCGGGGGATTATCAATGCTTCTTTGTTGGAAGGGGTTGTCCCTGCCGCCTTGAAAGAGGCAGTGGTAAGACCCCTCCTCAAGAAGCCTTCCCTGGACCCAGCTGTTTTAGGAAATTATCATCCGGTCTCCAACTTTGCTTTGTAGTGAAGGTTGTAGAGAGTGTGGTGGCATGTCAACTACCCCGATACCTGGATGAAACTGTCTATCTGGACCCATTCCAGTCCGGCTTTCGGCCCGGATACAGTACAGAGACAGCTTTGGTCGCGTTGGTTGATGATCTCTGGAGGGCCAGGGATAGGGGTTATTCCTCTGCCCTGGTCCTATTAGACCTCTCAGTGGCTTTTGATACCATCAACCATGGTATCCTGCTGCACCGGTTGGAGAGTTTGGGAGTGGGAGGCACCATTTATCGGTGGTTCTCCTCCTCTCTCTCTGACCAGTCGCAGACAGTGTTGTCAGGGGGGCAGAGATCGACCCCGAGACGCCTCACTTGTGGGGTGCCGCAGGGGTCGATTCTCTCGCCTCTCCTGTTCAACATCTATATGAAGCCACTGGGTGAGATCATCAGTGGTTTTGGGGTGAGATACGCTGATGATACGCAGCTGTACTTTTCCACCCCAGGCCACCCCAACGAAGCTATCGAAATACTGTCCCGGTGTCTGGAAGCCGTACGGGTCTGGATGGGGAGAAACAGGCTCAAGCTCAATCCCTCCAAGACGGAGTGGCTGTGGATGCCAGTACCCCGGTACAGTCAGCTACAGCCGCGGCTGACTGTTGGGGGCGAATCACTGGCCCCGGTGGAAAGGGTGCGCAACTTGGGTGTTCTCCTGGTTGGGTGGCTGTCTTTTGAAAATCACCTGATGGCCGTCTCCAGGAGAGCTTTTTATCAGGTCCGCCTGATTCGCCAGTTGCGCCCCTTCCTTGACCGGGATGCCCTATGTACGGTCACTCATGCTCTCGTTACCTCTCGCTTGAATTACTGCAATGCTCTCTACATGGGGCTCCCCTTGAAGAGCACCTGGAGGCTCCAGTTGGTCCAGAATGCAGCTGCGTGGGTGATAGAGGGAGCCGCTCATGGCTCCCATGTGACACCACTCCTGCACAGGCTGCAATGGCTACCTGTGGTCTTTTGGGTGTGCTTCAAGGTGCTGGTTACTACCTTTAAAGCACTCCATGGCATAGGGCCTACTGCCACTGACTGCCTCCCACCGACCCATGCGTTCTCACAGAGAGGGACTCCGTCCGCCAGGCAATGTCGGCTGGCAACCCCCAGGGGAAGAGCCTTCTCTGTGGGGGCTCCCACCCTCTGGAATGAACTTCCCCCAGGACTCCGCCAACTTCCTAACCTTCGAACCTTTCGCAGCAAGCTTAAGACATATCTATTTATTTGCGCAGGACTGGCGTAGAATTTCAGTTTTTAAATTGGGGTTTTATTGTTTTAATGATATTTTAATTTGGGCCAATTTAATAAGTTTTTTAAATATGATTTTTATCTTGTATTTATTCTTGTTCTATTTTACCTGGCTGTAAACTGCCCTGAGTCCTTCGGGAGAAGGGCGATATAAAAATCCAATAAAATAAAATAAATAAATAAATAAATAAAATAAATAAATAGCTCCTCAAGCTTCTAGTTGGATTATCTATCCCCAAAATGCATAGAGATCAGCATTAGCCATCAGGGGTTATTATTTTGTTCAGTACTCAGTTTATAAGGGGCGTGCATAAGAGCACCAGCGTGCCTACCATTCCTGTCCTAATGTTCCCTTTGGTTGTATTCAACTTGTGTGGTTATTTCATGCTTATAGTTATATATATTGTTTTTGACAAAATAAAATAAAATAAAATAAAATAAAATTAATTAATTAATTAATTAATTAATTAATTCTGTTGCTGTAAGTTTTTTGGAGCCAAAGCCTGAGCATAGTTGCTCAGCTGAATCTCAGCTAGGACCATATACCAACAAGCGTTCCCTAGAGAATCCAAATTAATGTTTAAGAACATTTTTCAGGTTAACTACTGGATCTAAGTGTGATATTCTAGCTAGCATGAAGCAGGAGTAAGTAAATTTGAAACCAATAGTTGGATAAATATTTTACTTACTGGCTGAAATGGTTGCACAACCCTCTTAGATTTGTGCACTTAACAATGGCAGAGAACTCTAAATCTTCTCAGGAAAAAGCAATCCGAAAGAAATTGAGTTATTACAGCTTTTCTGATAATGTTAATTTACCATTAGGGACATATTAAGATAAATTAACCTCAAGGTAAAGTATTTTAGACATAACAAATCAAACAGAATGTGCTGCTTTTCATAGACTATATAAATCATTGAATGTTAGTTTCCCCAACTGCTTCAAATGTATACCAAATTTCAGTACCTAAATGGAGAGCTGAACCTCATATTAAGTAAGCTGTTTTAGAAGGGAAATACAAGAACATTTCTTTAGAAACATGATATTGTTTCTGTGGCCCAATTGTTTTAAAAATCATGGCCCATCTTCTTTCTTTTTGTCAGTGTTATAAAGACATTTGCCACTAGCTAATTACCTGTCTCTTAAATTTCCAAGACAATCTTTACACTATTTGTCAAGATAATTTTACACAATTGGTTATACTATGTTCAGACTTCACCCACAAATGATCAGTGACAGTCATTGATATAGTTAGGTATCTAGTTTATTTTATTTTATAAATTTATTCAAAGCTTTTTTTTTTGTTTCAGCTTAAAAATATGTTTCCACTTGTTTTACATGAAGATGAGGTCAGACATACAGCTGTTTGTCAAAGAACAATATAAATGATTTAGAGCACTGTTTCCATTGTTACTTTAGGACAAAAAGAATTAATGAAGTATTTACCCAACATAACTTGGCAAAAATATGGGGCTAGACCTGGAAAAATCTAGCATTTAGAAGCAATGTTTCTATTTATTTTCTCCTAATCCTATTTAGAGACATTTCATACCATAAAAGTATGTGAAGTCTGAAAAAAAGTGGGGGAAGAGGAAGTTATGTGTCTGTTTATTGGCCCATAAAAAGTACATTTTTTTACAATAAAAATGTTAGGAAATCATAGTACAAATTTCCTAACACTTTGCCACCATAAACTTGATGAAATGAACCCTAAGGCTGAGGTCATTGCATGTAACTTGTAGACATGAGTTTCCTGCCCTGATTTATAGGAGACACTTCAGATAATCGTTCTGCTTGCATCCATAACAAGAGTGATAGCACAGACTTCCCTTAGGTAATTCCTTAAGTAATTGTGGGTGAGAGCAAAAAACACTGGAATGTTACAATACATTTGTAGACAGATTTAAGTGATTTGAAAGCATGTAATTGTTACTTAGATTAGGGGGGAAAGGTATTTTGGGATTAATTTGCTAGTGCCAGTCTGATTAACTTCTCATATGAGGAATGTATGGCTAAAGTGTACCTGAATGTGTATGGAGATTCTCAGTCATCCAGGTCATGGTTGTCATGGTTGTCCCAAAGGTACCTTTTCAAGAGGCAATTGGACTTTCTTTGTTTTTTTCTTGAAGACTTTTTGCTTCTCATCCAAGCAACTTACTCAGTTCTGGAGTTCTTTATTTGGGAACTGAAAAAGCTTCTTGGATAAGAAGCAAAATGTCTTCAAGGAAAAACAAGGAAAGTCTATTGCCTCTTTCTTACCTCTAGGCAGGGATGGAATAGTTTACGTTTGAAGATTGGAAACACAATCCTATAGTTCAAAAACAAACTCTTATAGGAGAGTAATCACAGATACTATTCTCTAGGAGTTAAACCAGGGGTGAAATGGTCCCGGTTCGGACCGGTTCGTCCAATCCAGTAGCGATGGCCGCGGGTGGTTCAGAGAACCGGTAGCAAAAATCCCTGGCCCCTCCCCCTGCCTCTGCTGAGCCGCACCATCATCAGAAGGTGTTTTTTTTACTTTTAAAAACAGTTTTTCTTCAGTCGAAAACCTGCCTTTAAAAGTAAAAAAAAAAGCCTTTGAGGATCCCACGGCTCAGCTGAGATCGTCAGAACTTTAAAAGTTTTTTTTTAACAACCTCTTCGGCTGAAGAGGCTGGGAAAAAAAAGGTTTTAAAAGGCTCCTCTGGTGATCCCAGTTGAGTTCCTCATCACCAGAACCTTAAAAAACATGTTTACTACAAGCTCTTCAGCTGAAGAGCTTGTAGAAAACCTC
Source organism: Ahaetulla prasina (assembly GCF_028640845.1). Taxonomy (NCBI): domain Eukaryota; kingdom Metazoa; phylum Chordata; class Lepidosauria; order Squamata; family Colubridae; genus Ahaetulla; species Ahaetulla prasina. The sequence continues at coordinate 53,839,501 of NC_080544.1, read as the reverse complement.
CTTTTAAGAGGTTCTGGGCTGTGATGAAGCACTTACCTTTTTGCTCCTTTCGGGCTGGGAAAGCCATGCTTTACATCAGTTGCATCAGCTAGCAACTGAATCTGCCTGCCTAAAATCCATCTCCTCAGTCAGCAACCCAATCTGCCTGCTTTGCTGGCTGAGGAACTCTGGGAATTGAAGTCCACAAACCTTAAAGTTACCAAGTTACTAAGGTTGGAAACCCCTGATCTAAAAAATATAAATAAAATAAAATAATAAAATAAAACATTTGTGCAGCTTTCTGAGATTTGGTGTGTTTCTGTAGTATTTCACTTTAACTACACAAACACACAAAATCTCACAAAGTTGTAGGTGGCATTTTGTGTGTGTGTATGTGTGAGTCAGTTGTGTTGTGTTGTAGGTGTGTAAAGTGTGAAAGTTGGTTTTTGGTACCTCATTATCTTGTATACTTTGTTTATTATTTTTATTATTTATTGTTATTGGCCATGCCCACTCAATCATTTGACCACCCACCAATTAAGCCACGCCCACAGCACCAGTAGGGAAAAATTTTAGATTTCACCCCTGAGTTAAACTTCAGAATTATATCTAAGCTTGGTGAATTCTGCAAAAAAGAAAAGAAAACATACTGTATATTAAAATGCTGAAAGTCCAAAAAACCCTCTGTAAATTTTGCTTTCTGAGAAATAACGATTCAATTAACTTAATTATTGACCAACTTTGTGATTATAATCTTGGATTATTTTTAAACAATACAGTTTAGTGAGTTTTTAGGGCCACATTGTATTAAAACCTGGCTTTTCAATTAAGCCTTCTTTCAAAGTAGCAGTTTGAATTCGTCTTCTAGAAATGTTTCCATCAGCAGCAACTTATACCAGAGCCCATTGTTCTCTTCCTCACAGTTGATTCCTTCCAGTCTTCAATTCTAATTTCTAAACAAAACAGACAAAACAAAGACATTTCATTGCTTTTATTATCTGTTGTGGCCCGCCAGTGGCCAGCAGAGCTGGCAACAGATTCGGTCAGTGAGGAGGTTGGGGTGGAATGTGGGCTAGTCCTGGAGTCTGAGGAAGGCTCAGATGATGGCTCTGAGCTGAAGGCAGAGAGGGGGCCAGGGCCACCTGGTAGTTGTGTGCTGCCTCCGGAGTCTCTGGAATCTGACATCAGCAAGGCAGAAGAACAGTGTGAGCCTGTTCCCAGAGTGCGCATGCACAGAGCTGCCAGAAGGCAAGAACAATAAAGGAAAAAAAGGGTAACTCAGAAGTAAGGCTTGGAGATTATTGGCCCCTCCCATAAGACATAAAAGAGGAGCAAATGGACGTAAGCCTTTGCAAGAAGCAATTAGTTCATATAGTCAATTCAAGCTCTGAGAACTCCATTTGACTCTGTGCTCCATTTGGCCTTGCAAAACTAATTGAAAATTAGGTCTCTGGCAGCGTTTCAAGGGAGGTAAAGGTGGGTGCTTATTAACATTACCCTGAAAGACTGTGTCAACTCGAGCAGACATCTGTCGGAATCTTCACAGACTGTTTGTGAATCATTACGGGCTGTGAATGACCATAATTCACATCTGGCTCAATAAAAGAGGTTTTTGGGACTGTGATTTGGATTTGGGACAAGATTGTGATTTATGCTTTCTTAGGAAGCTTAGGTCAGAACACTATCAGGATGTATCTATAGTTATGTGAGAAATATCCATACATCTTCAAAAGTATGCAGATACTATCTGATATGCTTACTAAAAGCAGTAATAATTAGTGCTTTTTTTCTGAACCATAGAGGGCAAAGGAAAAGCTTTTGCAATAGCTGTTATTAGCTGCTGACGTCTTCTGGCACTGAATCATTCAGTCCCCAGTTTACTTATGGTACCAATTGTTTCATGTACAAAACCACTAAATCCCACCCCAAGAACCTTATGAGATAGCTTTGTAGCCACCATGACAAGCTGATACTTTATAGTTTAAATTACCACTGATAATAGTTTTTCCAGGCTTGGAAGTGGAAATGCAAGTGGAAGAAAAGTAAAGATAAAAGAGATAATATTTTCAAAGTAATGTATCAATTGAATTCCACCAAATAGACACAAAAATATAACTAAGATTACAATAGCAATATTGATATTTAATTAATAAAATATATTCCTTGACTTAATTGCTTAATCCCATTATTGCTAAAAGGTTGTATATAACTACAGCAAACTATACTTTCACCAACCTGCATGCTAATCTTTCTATTCCATAAGATGTGAGGAATACTCCAGGGACCTATCAGATAAAGTCATTCAGTTGTGTTCAGAGTTGGTCCTGTCTCTGATTGGCTCTGTTTGTCCTATTGCCTGGTTGTTTAGTTAAGGCTGCCCAGGACGTGATATATGGTTGAGTACATTCTCAATTATAACAGGATACTAATTATTTTTAAACCTCTTATTAATAAGTTAATGTTGCATGAATGTTTTTATTCTTTGGGTTGCTTGGTCACTGAATGTTGGCTTAGAACCTTTTAAGAAGAGAAACTCATTGTTGTATGTGAGGGAATAGAAAATCTAGTGTATCTGAATCTAGTGTATCTAGTGTATCTTATATCTGAAATAAGCTGGTAAAAGACTTCCTACATCAGCTTTATTTTTAGTCTGTTGCTAGGTAAAATGATGCCTAAAGAAAACTGTAACAAAGCAGTTGATCAAACACCAAAGAAAATGAATTGAACAAAAACTACAGGCAACATCTACATAATACCTCTTTATTGGATTAAAGGGTGTTAACTTTCATAGTAATAGATGAAAGTTGTCTGGATGATAGTTTAAGATTTCTTAAAACTGAAAACATTACCTGCCATTTGCCGTATTATGATAGCAGAACATTCATTATTTTCTAAGTTTTGAGCTCAATATAATCATACCATAAATTATTACTTAAGTCAAGTGTGGTTGTCATTCTGATCAACAATAAAACTTGAAATGAGTAATAAATCTCAGTCATCACTTTCTGCAGTCTGTAGGAAGTACAATGCTACTTTACTTGAACTGGTTCAGGTAAACAAGGTTCAACTTTAAGACTTGATGCTGAATGAACAGGATAAAATGTTTCATTTGGCTAAACTGTGGTGTCTCCATTGTGGAGTTACTTTGGTATTCCATAAACTTAAATGAGTAAATAAATTTATTTTTGTTTTTACAAATCTGTCTGTTTTGCATTCTACATGTTCATAGCCAATGTGCATCACTAAACTACAGTACATTGCAGAGCTGTGAGCTGAACTTTGGATAACAAAAACCCAATGCTTTGAACTGGGAGATATTCCAGCTAAATATAAATTACTTTTTGATTATCAAGCGAAGGGAATTTCCTATGGTTTTCAGCTTTGTTTTTATTATAGCAGGAGCTCTTTTATATTTCTTCACATATTCTTTTTGCCCTTTGGTCTCTTCTATTGTATGGGGTTCCCCCCCTCCCTTCCTGGCCTTTTTTCAAATTGAATAATTGAGCCTGACGTATCTTACAGTTCATGTAATTAAGAAACAATGCACGCAAAAGAGAGTCCTGGCAGGATCAATTTGTTAGTTAATATCCTGAGGCAAAAAGCCCAGGCCAGATAAAATCATTTGCCACACTGTCAAACTATCATTATGTTTCAAGGATAACTTGGGAAATGATGATTCCATTGTAGGCAATAAAGAATGAGCAAATTAGTAGAATGGTTTTGAACAGTGGAGCACAAAAGGCCGGCAATAAGACTGTAACAGGAAATGCTTACCAAAATATTACAATTAACATCAAAAGCTCATAAGAGAAGCTTTTGGCCCTGATCCCTTTTTACCTAGAGCAAACTGGCACAACTTCATACATATAAGCAAATAATTGTGTAGCACATTTGTATCATATTTTCCTAACGATAAAAGGAAGCAAAATAAGGATTATGGTTCAAAGCCTATGCTCATGTTACATTTGACTTTCATGGGAAACATATTTATATTAAACAATAACAGAGAAGAAAAGATAAAGATGCAGATACAATTTCCTAATGTTGGACAATGAAATATCATCATTTGGCATTGTCTATTTGTTTCTCAGCATACGTTAAGTTCCCAATTCAAACTGAGCATAATAGATAATAGTGAAAAGAGGAAAATCCTTAAGCTTGTAGAAAGGGAATTTAGAAATGAGTTCAATTAAGTGGAAGGAAGGACCTTTTCTTGCATTTCGAACATAGATCTTTTTAATATTCATATTTTATTGGGTTCTACTAATCTAGTTGAAATATTTATACCGCTAATCATGTATAATATGCCTTCCTCTAAATAAATAAATACTGCATTAGGTTCATTGTTCATGCCTTCCAAAGATAATATTTTGAAGGGGAAGAATAGAAAAGATCAGGGATGGAGAAAAGGGAAGAGTAGAAAAAGTAAATACAGTGCATATTGTTTGATGACAGAAAAATAAGTAATATGAAAAGATATTTGAAATGATTTTACATTCTAGGTTTTAGGATATGATTTTTCATTTTACAATATTACTGTCAATTTATTTATTTAGAAAATAAATGTATATAGCTGTCCACATTCAATACATAACCCTTGATGGCTTAACCAACCACTCTACATGAAAAATAAAAATAAAACAAAAAAAATAGTTAAAATAATAAAATACAACTCATAGCACTACATAATAAACTCACACTGTGAACAGACAAGTGTTTTAACATCTGATGCCTAACTTCTGGGGAAAAAAGCTGGGTCTTAATGGACTTCCAGGAGGACAAGAGGGTTGGGCTTATTTCTGTATAGTTGCCAGATAACAGAAAGGAAAGGAAATGTGCAAATCAGAGGCTTATGCAGGGTTATGAAGAGAATATTTTTTGCACTTTGCTAGAAGTGTTTAATAGGAAAATTAATCATTTTCATTCCCAAATTTTCATTTTCATTTTTTGAAAAGATACAAAGACATCAAGCACAACAACCTTCCTAAAGTAATAAAATGAACTGCAACAGACTAATCTTAGTTTAAACTTTTTTTTTTGCAACTGGTGCTTCAATTCAAACATATACACTCCAGAAGTGTCTTCTTCATGTGTTATATTTCTCTGACAGTTTTGGTAGTGCTACGTTGCCAGTAAAAATGAACATTTAACCACTGTATGTGGAGATGCATTCCTTGTTATCAAATTTTAATTTTATGTATTGAAAAGAAATAAAAAATAACTACCAATACATTGCATATCCAAAATCCTAAATAATATCCCCAAAGTGTAGGAAATGCATGTTACAATTAATTTTTATTTGTTCCATATTTAAAGGATATCCTTTGCTTTGGGATTATGATAAATTCTTTATATCCTGAACCTTTAAATTGGAAAAATAGTAACTACTTCAATCACTTTTAATCAGTACTTAATTGTCTCTGTTGTAAGAAGGTTGCTATACTGAAATTGCAATTACAGATAAATTTAAAAATCAATTGCAAATAAAATCTTCAGTGAATGATGCTAAAAAGATTAGAAGGACTCAGATACATTCACACAAAAGGCAAAGCTTATCTGCAGAATTGTGGTAAAGTGCTACCATCATGATGATTATTCTGCTGTAATGTGATAGAAAGGATATTATCCAATCTAAGTGTGGTTGGTTAAGAGATGCCAACAATGCAGGAATCTCAAATGGCAAACGTAGTCTCTTATTCCTTTTAAAACATATTTGCCTCTGAGGAGGTATATTGCTGTCTAAATAGAAACTGCAATTAATATTTTCTGCCAATAATCATTTTCTTGTATGTAAATTCTATCCTTTCTGTAGTTTTAAGATTTGTGGATATTCATTAGAGTAAGGGAGCTAAAACTGAACTGCAAAATGATTACTGTGAGGAAAAAAAGTTCAGTTTATGGAATATATTTAAGTAAAGAGTCCACCACATAGTATATGTAATTTTCAAATTCTTTGAGAATATGTCAAGACAGTTTGAAGCAGTACAATCAATCAATCAAGATTGGTTGGGCTATGTTTACTAAAAAAGATAGAAAAAGAAAATTGGAAATGTTGAGGTAATATGAAAAAAGTGATCCAAAGTTGAAGGGACTGTTTATATATCCTCCAAGCAACCTCTAAAACCACCCAGTATTATTCAGCAAAATCTGAAAGGAAATGACCAAACATGGACGAATCAGTTTCTTAAGTGATGAACAAAAAATTTGTACAAGTTCAAATATTACCTTGAATCTTAGCACAGATAGCATCCAGCTGATATTATCAGGGTTCAAAAGACAAAAAAGGTCAAATCTGCTTAGTACTTGGATGGGAGCACCAGGAGGTCATCAGTGGCAAAACCATTTCCATATTTTTGAAAAGAAAACCACATGGATATATTGATGATGTGTTAACAACAACAACAACAACAACAACAACAACAACAGAGTTGGAAGGGACCTTGGAGGTCTTCTAGGCAGGAAACCCTACACCATTTCAGACAAATGGTTATCCAACATTTTCTTAAAAATTTACAGTGTTGGAGCATTTACAACTTCTATAGGAAAGTTGTTCCACTCATTAATTGTTCTAAGTGTCAGGAAATTTCTCCTTAGTTCTAAGTTGCATCTCTCCTTGATTAGTTTCCACCCCATTGCTTCTTGTTCTACCCTCAGGTGCTTTGGAGAATAGTTTGACTCCTTCTTTGTGGCAACCCCTGAGATATTGGAACACTGCTATCATGTCTTCCCTAGTCCTTCTTTTTATTAAACTAGACATACCGAGTTCCTGCAACCGTTCTTCATATGGTTTAGCCTCCAGTCCCCTAATCATCTTTGTTGCTCTTCTCTGCACTCTTTCTAGAGTCTCAGCATCTTTTTTACATTGCGGCGATCAAAACTGAATGCAGTATCCCAAGTGTGGCCTTACCAAGGCATTATAAAGTGGTATTAACACTTCACGTGATCTTGATTCTATCCCTCTGTTTATGCAGCCCAGAACTGTGTTGGCTTTTTTGGCAGCTGCTGCACACTGCTGGCTCATATCTAAATGGCTGTCCACTAGGACTCCAAGTTCCCTCTCACAGGTACTACTATTGAGCAAGGTACCACATATAGGGTACCTGTTCATTTTGTTTTGTTTTTTGGCCTAAATGTAGAACCTTACTTTTTTCACTGTTGAATTTCATTTTGTTAGATAACGCTCAATGTTCTAGTCTGTCAAAATCTTTCTGTATCTTGAGCCTATCTTCTGGAGTGTTGGCTATTCCTGCCAGCTTGGTGTCATCTGCAAATTTGATGAGTTCCCCATCTATTCCCTTGTCCAAGTTATTAAATATTAAGAGGACTTACAGACCGCCAGTTCAAACAGACCTCTCCTTTATTCACGAACAACAGGAAGGGAAAAATACACGGCTCTAACGGAGCTATAATACACAGAACTGAACTGAATAACCACTGACAGACTTCAGCACCCTGGCTAGCTAGCTGTCAAAACGCCAGCCAATAGGAACTCCCTCGGTTTCCCGCTCTTTCGGTTGCCGGCGCTTCAAACACTCTGATTGGTCGTGAGTCATCCTGGCTGCAACCGGTCGTAGGTGCGAGGACACAACACCCCTCACCCCTCGGATCGCGCAGTCATAGTCAGCCAAGTAAGCTGGCTGACGACGGCTACGATTGGAACGTCTGAGTACAACCTGCGGCGGAGGAGAGGAAGGCACTTGACTGTCCTTGTCTTGAACAGATGTCTCCGCCAATGGACAGCGCCCATTTGCAGCCGGCCCGGAAGTATCGTCAGGTAGGACTTCCGATATTGTGTCTTTCTGGATTGCTGGGAGCTCCGGTGAAGTGCTTTGAGATGCATATTCTGCTTGTGGTGCCAAATTGGGCCGGGTCATCACTATTGGCTGGGATACCCCTGGGAACAAAAGGGTCAGTTGCGAGGTCTGCAGGTGTCTGTCTCAAAAACTCTGTCGGCCGGGGAAAAACGTCTTGTTGAGGCCTCACTGTTGATTGGTTTTCCCCATCGGTGGCCAGGCGACGCCTTAGTTGATTAATGTGGCGTCTCCAGATGCGGCCGTCTGCCAGTTGGACCCTATAAGAATACGGCCCAGATAAGTGAACCACGTTCCCAGGTAGCCACTTCTCCGTTCCCCCAAAACACTGTGCATATACTGGATCCCCCAGGGTAAACTGCCTAGTCTGGCCCCCCAGTCCTGGAACCCGTTCAGGCGTATAAGAGGGGTGTAGCCTATCCAGTATGGTTCTAAGACGGCGGCCCATCAGCAATTCTGCGGAGTCTGGTTTGTCAGTTGGCATGGGGTAGTGTGTTGGGCCAGCAAATACTGATTGACTTTCTGCTGCCAATCAGAAGTGCCCAATCGTCCCAACGCTTCCTTTGCTGACCGTCGGCTTGTTCTGCAAGGCCGTTTCCGGCCGGGTGGAACGGCGCCACGGGAGCATGTCTGATGCCCAAACTCGCTAAATACACTTGAAATGCTGCCGCAGAAAATTGGGGCCCATTATCCGTTACCATAACATCTGGCAGCCCATGGGTAGTGAACAGTTTGTCTAATATTCTAATAACGGACTCAGCCGTGGTGGAGGTCATTAGGAACAACTCCACCCACTTAGAGTAAGCATCCACTATAATGATAAACGTCCGTCCTTGGAAGGGGCCAGCGAGATCTACGTGGATCCTTGCCCATGGCCCTCTGGGTGTCTCCCAGTCTTGGTCCGGAGCCCCAGGGGCCGGCCGGGACAACTGACAAGTGTGACATCGACCTACCCATGTCTCTATTTCCTGGTCTAATTTTGGCCAGCACACGTAGCCGTCCCAGGGCCTTCATGCGTCCTATCCCCGGGTGAGCTGCATGTAGGCACGTTAGTATTTGTGGCCTTAGGGACACTGGAACTACGACCCGGCTACCCCATAATAAACAACCGGCTTGGGTAGACAGCTCGTTCCGCCTGCGACTGTAGGGTAGGTATTCTGGTTGCACCTCTCGATCCGGCCAACCCCTGCGAACCCAATCCAAGACTTGCGCCACCACGGAGTCCTTCCTCGACTCCTGCAGATATCTCGTGCAGAGAGCGGGCAGCGGACTCTTCTATCAGGAGAACGGGCCAGGACGGGCCGGGTCAGAAATTGAGAGGGGCAAAGGACAACGACTCAGTGCGTCAGCATGGCTAATATCCCTTCCTGGTCTATGTAATAGCCGATACGAATAGGCTGCCAGGAATTCAATCCAGCGTGACATTCGGGGGGACAAAATTTGGGGAGATGGCCTGTCACCGCCAGCAACCCCAAAAGGGGCTTATGGTCTGTGATCAGCAAAAAACGACCATACAGGTAATCATGGAAACGCTTGATACCGCTACTATTGCAAGCGCCTCTCTATCCAGCTGACTGTAGTTGCGTTCAGCTGAGGAAAGGTGCGTGAGTAAAATGCCAAAGGAGCTTCTCTTCCGTTTGGAAGAATATGACTAAGGACAGCCCCAACGCCGCAGGGCGAGGCGTCACAGGTTAACGACAAAGGTAGGCGCTCATCGTATTGTACTAACACGGCGGATGAAGTGAGGAGCTGTTTGACAGCAGCAAAAGATGCTGCTGCATTCCCGTCCCAGGCCCAAGGTGCCTCAGCGTCTAACAGGCGGTGGAGTGGCTCTGCGATGGTGGCCTTATGGGGCAAAAATATCGCGTAGAAATTTAGAAGCCCCAAGAATGATTGGAGTTCTGCCTTATTAGATGGCGTAGGGGCATTCTGGATTGCTGCTATTTTGGTGGCCGTGGGGTGGATGCCCTGAGCATCCACTAAAAACCCCAGGAATTCTACTTGGGGTACTCCTATTTTGCACTTGCCCTTTTTTAGTTTTAATCCGGCTCTTGAGCGGACTAATACTTCCCTTACTTTGGTGACCAATTCGGGCATGTCAATGGCGAAATCAATACGTCATCAAAGTAAGGACGACCCTGGAATCCCCTGGAGCAAGCGTTCCATGAGACTCTGGAAGATTCCTGGGGCGACACTAACTCCGAATTGGAGTCGTGTGCATTTGAAAGCACCCGGTGCGTGGCGATAGTCTGCGCTAATGCAGTCTCATCATCCACGGAAGCTGTTGATACGCTTGGGCCATATCTAATTTGGCAAACACACGGCCCGCCCCAGGGAGTGTAAGAGGTGTTGGACCACCGGCAGTGGATAAGGATTATGCTGAAGAGCTTTGTTGATCGTTCCCTTATAGTCCGCACAGATCCTCACGGATCCGTCGGGCTTAAGGGGAATTACGATAGGTGTTTCCCATTTTGAGTGGTCTATTGGAACCAATACCCCTTGCTCTATCAATTTATCCAGCTGTTCATCCACCTTGGGCCTCAAGGCCAAAGGAACTCGCCTCGGTTTGAGGCGAATGGGTGTAACCTGTGGGTCTAAACTTAGGGAAATAGGAGATCCTTTGTATTTACCCAGATGTTCGTCAAAAACATCAGCGAACTCTATAGCCAATTGGGAAGACCCCTCCCGGCTGGTGTAGTGGATCCCGGTAACATTCAGATCTAGGGCAGCAAACCAATCTAACCCCAAAAGGCAGGGTAGGTCACTCTTAACAACAATAAGGGGCAGTCGGCCATCAAAGTTACGATATGATACCCTGAAGGTACCAACTCCCATCGTTGGAATTGCCCCCCCTTGATAGTCACGTAAGATGACAGAGCAGGGTTGCAACCCGGTCTTGGAGACATTTGGCAAAATGCGTTTCAACGTGGTCCAGGAGATAAGCGAACGGGATGACCCTGTATCCACTTCCATGGTGCACGGTGCTCCTTCTAGGCGAACGGAGATGTACAATTTATTAGCTGGACCTACGGGAAAAGCGTAGTTAACGAAGACTTCCTCCTCACAATGGGCCACAGCGGAAGAATTCCCTCGGCGTGGAGTTTGTGGCCGGAATCCTCCCCGCGGCTTGGCCGGTTGGCGGGCAGGTCCTTGGGTTGGCATGGTGGCCCTGCAGACCCTGGCCAGGTGACCGCGTCTCCCGCAGCGACGGCAAACGGCCGTCCTGAATCTGATCATCCCTGGCATGGTCGCCGCCGCAACCTAGGCATTGGGAGGTCGGGTAATAAGTCATGGGGCCGCTCTGCCGTCTAGATGTCATGTTAAGGCGACGGACGTCCTCGTCATCCTCTGGGCACCCGTCTGGAGCAGGTCCCCATAATTCACAAACAGTGGCTGTCCACTGCTTGCCGGTCTCATTTGGGCACGCTGGAGCTCAGCGGAAGACCTCTCTGCCATCTCAGCTGCTTCTGCCTCTTCTACAGCAGACTTGAGGGTTAAATCCCTTCGCGCCAATAAACGGCGCTGGAGCTTTAAGTCCTTGAGGCCGTATACAAATTGATCCAGTAACATGTTCTCGAGGGCCTCAAAACCACAGTGGAGAGCGGCAGCTCGCAGCGAAGCGACAAAGTTGGTGACAGTCTGTCCCTCCGTTTGCACGCAGCGATGAAAGGCATGTCGCTGGGCAATTTGGCACGGCGCTGGGGCGTAATGTGCCCGCAGTTTCTCTATTAAAGTGTCCCAGGAGAGATCGGATACCAGTTGTGGAAAAGCAAGGGTACGTGCCATTGAGAAAACGTCGCTGCCGCAAGAACTCAAAAAATATCCAAGCTTCCTGGCCGGGGGAAGGTCAGATAAATTGTTAGCAAGGAGAAAACATCCGAAACGTTCAACATACACGTCCCACAATTCAGCTGACGGGACGAATGGCGAAAAAATCGGCAAATTGTTCGCCATGAGGAAGCTGTGAGGTGACAGATCCTAACGTGAATGGCACAATAACCCAATTTCGAGCGGCAAAAAACTCGGGTTGGCGTTCCCAAACCTTCGTCGCCAGTATTAAATATTAAGAGGACTTACAGACCGCCAGTTCAAACAGACCTCTCCTTTATTCACGAACAACAGGAAGGGAAAAATACACGGCTCTAACGGAGCTATAATACACAGAACTGAACTGAATAACCACTGACAGACTTCAGCACCCTGGCTAGCTAGCTGTCAAAACGCCAGCCAATAGGAACTCCCTCGGTTTCCCGCTCTTTCGGTTGCCGGCGCTTCAAACACTCTGATTGGTCGTGAGTCATCCTGGCTGCAACCGGTCGTAGGTGCGAGGACACAACACAAGTCATTGATGAAGAGTACTGGGCCTAAAACAGAGCCTTGGGGTACTCCACTGCTAACTTCCCTCCATGTGGATTTAGTTCCGTTGAGGACTACACGTTGAGTGCGGTTGGTCAGCCAGTTACGAATCCATCTGGTGGTGGTGCTGTCTAACCCACATTTTTCTACTTTATCTAGTAGTAGGTTATGGTCTACTTTATCGAATGCTTTACTGAAGTCCAAGTGAATTATATCGACAGCATTCCTCTGGTCCACTAATTTTGTCAATTTGTGACATGTCACCTGGTGTTGAGTTCATCTTGAAATAGTTCTTTTTCTGCAGCAGACTACAAGGTGTGAAAATATGGATATGCTGACATTTAAAGATATGTTTAAATCGATGTTTTACTGGATATACAGTATAGTATACATCTAAGCTATTGTTTAAAAAGCAGCATATTCATGCCTATGTTCAGTAATCATCTGATGTTGAGCTTGACTTGAAGCATATTTTTAAATTGCAAGTTCAAATAAAACAGAATATCTCAAAATTGTCCATCTGCACAAATCATCACACCAACCCTGTGTTCCTTTATTTGCCAAAATAGCCTTAGATAATAGATGTGGACAAGTTCAAAAGAAAATCCTTTTCAGAATTATTTGATCTCAAGAATAATTTTAGAAGTTATGAAGTGTACTTTTCATTGTAAGATAATTCCTGAAATTGTTCCCTTCCAAATATCACTTTAGAGAAAAATTATACATCTCTATTTATAGAGAATTGCTATTTAATGATGAGAGATATTGATATTTTAATTTGTTCCTAATCATGTAATCCTAATTTTTGTCTCTTAAGCAGTTCACCAAAAACCCCTATCATGCATGCCAACAAATAATCAATGTTATTCAATGCTTGTGAAACTACAATCCATGCAACTGTGAGACAAACCACATGACATAAAAAGGAAATAGAAACCTGTCATTTTCTAGAAATTTTTCTGCAGCCTTGGGAATATGCTTGATTAAACTATATCAACTTGGTTAAAGCCTATCTTGAAAAACAACACAAGGAGATATTTATAGTAAATCTACTTTACAACGTAGAATAAGTATATATTTTTTCCTTAAGAATGTTAAATATAATAATATGCCAGTTGTACCATTAAAGAAAAGTGATTAACAGCAGATGTGTATACTGTTGTGACAAAAATAAATAAATAAATAAATAAATAAATATGTTGCGGTGATAGAAACCAACAATGTCTTTTTGGAAGTAAAGTTGTTTAGGCTTGTGGACTGATCTGTATCTTCAAATGCATAGAACATTTTTTTTGATTCAGCAGGCAATCTATTACATTTTGCACCTCAGATAAAATATCTTAGCAAGCTATAAAAAATTATCTCGCTTATATGTGCTAGTTATTCCCAACTGTAAGGGACGGTGCTCATTTCCGTTTCAAAGCCTTATACACTGTAAGCCGCCCTGAGTCTTCGGAGAAGGGCGGGGTATAAATGTAAACAACAACAAACAAAAAAAGCCAAAGAGCCCGCGCTGTCTGAAAATGTCTCTGTGGTCACGTGGGCATGACTAAACACCAAAGGTGCATGGAATGCTGTTACCTTCCCACCAAAGGTGGTTCTTTTTTTCTACTTGCATTTTTTACATACTTTCGAACTGCTAGATTGGCAGAAGCTGGGACAAGTAACAGGAGCCCACCCTGTTATGTGGCACTAGGGATTCAAACCCAAGCAGTTCTTTTGGCCCTCTGCTGGTTTACCCGGTCCCTCATTTCTTTTTTTGGACTCCAGCCCGAAGCAGCAGGAAGCGAAGGCTGCCTTATGCGCAAATGTGGTATGAAGGCAGGTACATGGCAGCTTCGCTTCTGCACTCTCCTCCCACCCTCCTCCTGTCATAACCCTCTGGCCAGCTGTGGCTGAGCCAGGACTATGCACACATGCGGAGAGAGTCTCCTTAAGTGAGCCACTGCCTGCCCCACATGCACCTTTCCTGAGCTTTGGCGCTCATTTGAGGATGGTCTCCCCACCCATGTGCATGCTCCTAGCTCAGCCACAGCCAGCCAGGGCATCCTGAGAGGTGCAAGAGTGAAGCTGCCCTGTACCTGCCTTCGTGCCACATTTGCACATAAAGCAGCCTTCGTTTCCTGCCACTTCAGGCTGGCGTCCAAAACAGAAATAAGAGGGGCGGGGCCAACCAGTGATGGGACAGGAATTGAAACTCCTCGTTTTGAAATGGCAATACAAATCCCCAAGGTAATTACTATTTGTGTTGTATAAGAGAAAGAGAGTAACATATTCCTTTAGCAATTCACATGATTTCCTAATATGCAGCTATTACACATCCATATGAACTTTTCGATTGCCTCAACAGAGTTAAAGTTACACCCTCAGGAAAGACACATGTGTGTTCTCTCTCTCTCCCTCCGTGCTTAGCTGGCGGGGATGGACAATGACATGCAAGGAAATGGCCAGAGCATTAGTGCAGGAGAGAAGCTGTGTCCTGTTAAGACCCTCCTCAATTGAGTAGCTGCCCACCCCATGCACGCCTTTGCTGCACTTTGGTGCTCGCTTGAGGATGGTCTTCCTGCACTGTGAACACAGCTGGACAGGGAGTTATGAGAGGACGAGGGGAGGGGAGGGGAGGGAGAAGGGCGGTATAAAAATCTAATAAAATAAATAAATAAATAAATAAATAAATTGATGTTATTCATTACCCCATGTAATACTGCTGTTCTGCCAGCTGCACTGACTCCCAGTCACTGTGATTCATAGAGTTGGCAATCACCCATAAAGCCTTACATAGCATAAAACAAGGCTATTTGTGGGTATCTTTTTCCCATTGCTTTGCTTGTCTGACAAAATCAAACAGAGATAGTATTCTCCAAGTCCCTTCCATTAAAAAAAATGTTATCTAGTTGATTCTGGAGTTATACTTTTCAGTGGCAGAATTTGTCTTATGAACAGCATCTCCCCAGAGATTTGAATAACCTGCCCCTCTTAGTGTTTCATAAGGCACTGAAGACCTAGCTCTTTCCCCAGGCATTTGGGTCAGGACATTAGTAGACCATTGATGCTATTGATCTGTGGTTGGGGTTTTTTTGGTGGTGGGGAGGGGGTCATTGTTTTATCCTTGGCCACTAGGGATTGTAGTTTCATGCTTTTAATCATTGTGCATTTTCCAGAGTCATCTGTGTGAGATGGGTGTCCATATAAAATAAATACATAAATGAATAAAGTGCCTTTGTGTATCACACACTTGGATGAGCCCAGACTTTTAGCCATGGTTGATAGAGGAGTGTTGGGAGCATACTCAGGGGAAGTTCTGGAGTCATGAGAAAGGACTACAGGAGTGTAATATTTCCTGTAGGTATAATAAGAGAAATTCTTCCCAACTTTCCAACTATATGCAAAGAGTGACAGAAAATTGCTTTCATGTTTAAATCAGTTTTATAGGGTCAGTATTACAAGAATGGCTTATAAATAGGATACTGCAAAGCTCTCAGGGGGGCTTTTCATGTTGGAGTAAGAGTATTGGAAGATGTGATGGAGGAAAATAATCATTTGATATAATATGCATCTTCAGGGGATGAATTTCTCAGAGGATATCTCATTGTTTATGCAACACATATACAAAATGAATGCTCAGACAAATTGTGGGAAATGTTTCCCGTAGAAGACTAATGGAGACATTATGGTTTTGAACTTGGAAATAAATTTCCAGTATTTCATTATATTCTGAGATACAAATGTATCAGACACAAGCAAACCATCCTTTTACACTGGACTGGCCCTCAAGATAATTAAGGGAAGAATAAATAGCTGTAACATAAATGATGGGTTTGAGAGAGAGCAGGGAAGGATGATTTCAAGAAGAATAACTTGTATCTTTGACCAAGCCTCTGGGGTCTCTCCACTTTATTACTTGTGTCTGAAAGAAGAGTGAAAGAGTCTTCTTCATTAAAGTACCTGCCAAATGGAGAATGAAATCTATCGTCTAAAGGGATGCCAAGGGAAATGATAAGTGTTGGGTGTGTTGTACAGGCTGGATTGTTTTACAAATGCATTGGCAGGAATGTCTTATTTTTTTCCCTGCTGCTTCATCTGATTTATCGGCTTCCCTTGTGTCGCTTTGTTAGCGAAGCTATCTCTCAGTACCTCCATTTCCAGGATATATTTGAGGAATGTATATGGTGCCATGGAAAATTTCAGCTTGTTCCAAAATGAATTGAACTATTTCTTTAGAATGGAGTTGGTATCAACGTCAGCTAAACAATTTAAGAAAGCAGTATGTGTATGTATGTATGTATATGCATATGCTGAAATGGCGCAGTGGTTAGAGTGCAGTACTGCATGCTACTTCAGCTAACTGTTAGCTGTAGTTTAGCAGTTCAGATCTCACTGGCTCAAGGTTGACTCAGCCTTCGAGGCTCCAGTGACGTCACCCTCCTGCTGGGTGCTCTAACAGAGCACTCCGTGTTAGAAGATTGTAAAACTCAGTGAAACAGAAAAAAATCACTGTTCACTGAGCTTAGCATAATCTCTGGGTGAAAGAGGTTATCAGAGTTGTGGAAGAGTGGCAAGTCTGACAGGGGGTTTGCTCTCAAGAGCGAATTTTCCTGGATTTATGACCCCACCAAATTCCACTCCCTCCAACTTCAGCACGCTCCTGTTTTTATCAGGAAAAAGGAGTGGGAATGTCGCTTCTGCTCTAAAGGACTTATTAAATTGATTGATATTCTAAGCAGACGGGAATTTCACAAGCGTTCGATCTTTGATGAAGAATCAGCACGGCAAGTACCGACTCCCTTTTTGAAACTTGAAACCTTTCTTTGTCTTTGATTAATTGACTTTTAAAATGGCGTCTGAAAGTGAAAGTAAAAATTTTTAGTACGATGAAGCAGCGTTATTTGTGGATTGTTACAAACGGAGTTTTTATACTGAAAGGAGGGAAGGAGAGTTATTAAGTTTGAATTCCTGATTCTTTTGAAGACAGAATGGCAGCTAAACCTTTAAAGCCTTCTGGAAGAAGGGATCTGAACCAAGTCTTGAGGAAAATATTGAAAGAACAATTAAAACTTTCTGAAGATAGGCAAAAGAGATGATGGAGAATTTTAATGCAAAAATAAGAGAAGATATTCTTATGGCAGTTCAAGGACTGAGTAAAAAATTGAAGGATTGGAAGTGGAAATGCAACAGATCTCTCAGTCAAATAAGCATTTAGAAGACAAATGAAAGGTGTTCAGAAAAAAGTGGATCAAAATGAAGATCAGGTTGTGATATTACAATATAAACTTATGGAAGGAGCTCTTAGAATTCGTGGTATGCAAGAAGAGCGAGGAGAAGACTTAAGAAAAATTATATCAGAAGCATTGGCTGAATTTATTGAAGTGGACCCCCAAGAGGTAGCTTACCAAATTGATAAAATATATAGAGTTAATTCTTGGATTGCAAGACAGAGAAAGCTTCCTCGGGACATTGTGGTTTATTTTGTGAAAAGGACTATGAGAAATCAGATTCTGCAAGTTTCATATCAGACAACTTTAAAAATTGGAGAACAGGAGTTGAAGGTGTTGAAAGAGATTCCTTCAAAGATGTTAAGAGACAGGAAGGAATTTGCTTTTTTTACACAAGAACTTAAAAAACATCAGATTCAATTCAGATGGGAGGTGCCAGTTGGACTGACAGTATTCTATCAAGGAAGGAGATATAGAATTGACACTGTTTTAAAGGCAAAGGATTTTCTTTCTACAGTTTTGAAAGTCGAAATAGAAGTGATAGAAAAACTTCAAGAGACTCAAGAAGGCGTGGTGATCCAAGAGCCTTTATTGCTGCCAGTATTAGAGGAACCACAAGAGCAAAGGGTGACAAGAGGAGCCCTTAAGCGTAAAGAAGAGCAACAGTCTCAAAGTAAAAGTCAGGATCCCAGTATGGAAGCTGTGGGAGGAGCTAGACGGAAGATACCGGAGGAGGAGCTTCCGTTGTCTGCTTCAAAGCTTCAGGAGGACAGTAATGGCAAATAGAATCTTGTCATGGAATGTTAATGGCTTGAATTCAGCTCAGAAAAGAAGGAAAATATTTCACTACTTGAAACAATTTAAAAATGATGTGATTTGTTTGCAAGAGACACATATAAAATTATCAGACCAAAAATATTTAATTAATTCAAAATTGGGTAACCATTTTGTTGCATCAGCTTTGGAAAAGAAGCATGGAATTGTTGTATATATCAGGAAGGATATACCAGCTAAGTTAATTGAAGCAGATATTCAAGGAAGATTTATTGCTATTGAACTGGTGATAGATGCAAAAAAGACTTTGCTGATAGGTATTTATGCACCTAATCAGCAACAAGAAAAGTTTTACAAAATGTTACATGAGAGGTTGACCCTCTGGGATTATAGTTCGTTTATTTTATTAGGAGACTGGAATGGGGTAATTGATACAAGAAGGGATAAGAGAACCTCCTCCAAGAAGATACCTATACATGCAAAATTACCAAAATCCTTTTTTGAAATGATGGAAGACTTTGAGTTTAGAGATATATGGAAGTTACGGAATCCAGATGAGAGAGATTTTACTTTTTTTTCTGATAGGCATCAATCTTTTTCACGTATTGATTTTATTTTAATTTCTAATGACTTGCTTTCTAGGGTGAAGAAAACGAAGATATTTCCGAGGTGTTTAACTGACCATAGCCCAGTATGGATGGAATTATTACAAGGGAAAAAAGGTGGTAGAACATGGAGGTTGAATGAAAATCTGTTTAGATATGAGGATAATGTAACTTATTGTAAGAAACAATTAAAAGAATTTTTTGATTTTAATATGTACAAAGGGACGAAATGTTGGAGGTGTGATTGTGATGATGCTACATATTTTCATATTTGGTGGACTTGCAAGAAAATTAAGGTCTTTTGGATAAGAATTTGGTGGATTATTCAAAATGTACTGAAGAAGAAGATAAAGTTCCTGCCACAATTTTTCCTTTTGGGAATTATAACGGATTGTACAGGGATTGAGACTAAATTGATTCTGAATTTAATAACAGCAGCAAGACTGTTGATTGGACAATACTGGAAGAAAGAAGAGATACCTACAATAGAAGAATGGATATTGAAAGTTATTAATTTGGCTGAGATGGCTAAAATCTCAGCGTTTTTAAAAGACAATACGCAGGAAAAATATTTAATTGAATGGAAAAAATGGATTGATTATCTACAAAACAGATATCAGATTAAGAAATATCAGATTGCCTTTGAATAATTAGAAAGTTATTTTATGTAATGGGGAGGGGGTTGGGAGATGAAAAGCTTTGGATGTGGTTATTTGGATTGGAAGGGAAAATTTTATTCTATGCTTGGTTTATGTATAACAATACCTTGTGATTGACCCGGGAAGCCGAGGGGGGGGGGAGGGGGGAAGGGTTTTTTTTTTTGTTTTTTTTTGGGAGGGAGGGGGAAAAAGGGGGAAAAATGTTTTTGTTTTTTAAAACTCTTTCAATAAAAAAAAAAGGTTGACTCAGCCTTCCAACCTTCCGAGGTGGGTAAAATAAGGACTCAGATTGTTGGGGACAAAATGCTGACTCTGTAAACCGCTTAGAGAGGGTTATAAAAAGCACTATGAAGCAGTCAGAGGTGGGATTCACTTACCTTCCTTACCGGTTCGCAAATGCAAACTTCGCTCACACGCACCACCTCTGCGCATGTGTACATCCTTCTACGCATGCACAGTAGTTGCACATTACATTCAGGCGTGTGAGCAGAGTCTTCCACAGTCACTGCTACCGGTTTGCACGATCCAAAGAGAACAATCCCACCAATGGAAGCGGTATATAAGTCTAATTGGTATATGTATGTGCATGTGTATGTGCATGTGTGTGTGCGTGTGTGTGTGTGTGTTTGTGTGTGTGTGTGTGTGTATGTGTGTGTGTGTATATATACATACATATATATATATATATATATATATATATATACATATATATATACATATATATATATATATATATATATATTTGTTTTCTGAGGTTTTCGCGGGTGTTTGTATGTAGGTCTTTGGTTATTCGGTTTTCTCCGTAAAATTGGAAGTGTCTTGGCGACGTTTCGACGAAGTCTCATTCGTCATCTTCAGGCTTCAGCTCGTGCTTCTGGGAGCAATGTGTGATTGCAGCTGTTTCTTCCTTTTAACTGCTAGTGGAGTTTGAACTGATTGGGTGGGAGCTTGGCTGTGCTCTGATTGGATGTGAGTTTTTTTGTGCTCTGATTGGCTGGGGGTGTGTCCTGTTTGGATGGGGGCTTGGTTGTGCTCAAATTGGTCTGAGTTGCAGGGGGATCTGAGCTGGTGAGCTGCACTGCTGCTGTTTGGCTTCGTGTTCGTGGTCGTGCTACATCTTCGTAGTGGGTGTCAGTCTGCTGCATGTATGGATTGGAGGGGTTTGAAATGGCTAATGTTGCAGCTGCGGTCTGGCTTCTGGTCCTTGGTCGTGCTTCCTGATCAGTGTGGGGTTGGGTGTGCTTTCTGGGTGGATGTGTGGTGGTGAATCCCTGTGGGAACCTCGTGAGTGTGGGTCTGGTGTCATTCCTCGTGTTAGGGACACGTTTGTCAATAAGGGCAGGTTTCCAAATGGCTGGTAGGCGGGAGGTATCATCTCGTTTGTTCATGCTGTGTGGGCGTTTTTCTATCTCGATGGCTTCTCTGATTATTCTGTTGTTAAAGTGTTCAGTTTTGGCGATAGTTCTGGTCTTTTTAAAGTCAATATCATGTCCTGTGACTTTAAAGTGTTGGACCAGGGAAGAAGTTGGTTCCTCTTTTTTGAATGAGTTCTTGTGTTCTTCAATGCGTGCACTTATTCTTCTGTTGGTTTGTCCAATGTATGTGGTGGGGCAGGCGGTGCATGGGATTTCATATACTCCTTGATTTTCTAACTCAATTTTGTCTTTGGGGTTTCTTAGGATGGTGGATATTTTTTGGTTTGTGCAGAATGCTGTCTTGATGTTATGTTTGTGGAGGATCTTGCTGATTCTGTCTGTGGTGCCTTTTATATATGGGAGGAGGGCTGTGCCATTTTCTTGCTCTCTGTCTTGGGTTTTAGTGGGGGGTTCTTTTTGGATTAGTTTGGTAATCTTATTTCTCTGGAATCCATTGGATGTTAGTACGTTTGTGAGAGTGTGTAGTTCGGTTTTTGGTGTTGTTCGTCAGCTAAGCTTTTTTTCCTAGAGATGAGTGTCTTGGCTACGGAGTTGATCTGTGCTGGGTGGTGGTGTGAGAGTGCATGCAGATAGCGGTTTGTGTGTGTTTTCTTCTGGTAGATGGTGTGTCCTAGGGAGCCATTGGGTTTCTTGTAGACTAAGACATCTAGGAAGGGAAGTTGGTTGTTAACTTCTGTTTCCATGGTGAACTGTATTTTGGGGTGTAGGCTATTGAGGTGTGTGAGGAAGTTTTCAAGTTTTTCTTTCCCGTGTGGCCAGATTATGAAGGTGTCGTCTACCGATCTGAGCCAGAGTTTGGGTTTGTGATCAGATTTTTCTAGTGCTTGGGTTTCAAAGTGTTCCATGTAGAGGTTGGCAATGACAGGTGAGAGGGGTGATCCCATGGGTGCGCCTTCTATTTGTTTGTATTTTTGTCCGTTATAGATGAAGTATGTGTTGGATAGGCAGTGGTTGGTCAGATCTAGGATGTGCTTGGGGGGGTTATATTTGTTTTGGATAGCTGTCAAGGCTTCTTTGATTGGCACTTGGGTGAAGAGGGATATGACATCAAAGCTCACGAGTAGGTCGCTGGGCTGTAAGTTTTGTTTCTTTATGATCTCTATGAACTGGAATGAGTTTTTTACGTGTGAGGCGATGGATTCTGCATAGGGCTGTAGTTGTTTGGCGAGAAATTTGGCTAGGTTTTGTAGAGGTGAGCCTATGGAGCTGACTATGGGTCTGAGTGGGGTTCCTTCTTTGTGTATCTTGGGGAGGCCGTAGAGCTTAGGGCATCTGGATGATTTCTCTCTGGGAATGATTCTTTGTTGGATTTCTTCGCTGATGGGGGAGGCTTTTATTTTGGATCTAGTGGTTTTTTCTAGGTAGGTGGTGGGGTCTGTTTTTAGGGGCTTGTATGCAGGGTCTTGGAGTAAAAAACTCATTCCAGTTCATAGAGATCATAAAGAAACAAAACTTACAGCCCAGCGACCTACTCGTGAGCTTTGATGTCATATCCCTCTTCACCCAAGTGCCAATCAAAGAAGCCTTGACAGCTATCCAAAACAAATATAACCCCCCCAAGCACATCCTAGATCTGACCAACCACTGCCTATCCAACACATACTTCATCTATAACGGACAAAATACAAACAAATAGAAGGCGCACCATGGGATCACCCTCTCACCTGTCATTGCCAACCTCTACATGGAACACTTTGAAACCCAAGCACTAGAAAATCTGATCACAAACCCAAACTCTGGCTCAGATACGAGACGACACCTTCATAATCTGGCCACACGGAAAGAAAAACTTGAAAACTTCCTCACACACCTCAATAGCCTACACCCCAAAATACAGTTCACCATGGAAACAGAAGTTAACAACCAACTTCCCTTCCTAGATGTCTTAGTCTACAAGAAACCCAATGGCTCCCTAGGACACACCATCTACCAGAAGAAAACACACACAAACCGCTATCAGCATGCACTCACACCACCACCCAGCACAGATCAACTCCGTAGCCAAGACACTCATCTCTAGAACAAAATGCTTAGCTGACGAACAACACCTAAAACCGAACTACACTCTCACAAACGTACTAACATCCAATGGATTCCAGAGAAATAAGATTACCAAACTAATCCAAAAAGAACCCCCCACTAAAACCCAAGACAGAGAGCAAGAAAATGGCACAGCCCTCCTCCCATATATAAAAGGCACCACAGACAGAATCAGCAAGATCCTCCACAAACATAACATCAAGACAGCATTCTGCACAAACCAAAAATATCCACCATCCTAAGAAACCCCAAAGACAAAATTGAGTTAGAAAATCAAGGAGTATATGAAATCCCATGCACCGCCTGCCCCACCACATACATTGGACAAACCAACAGAAGAATAAGTGCACGATTGAAGAACACAAGAACTCATTCAAAAAGAGGAACTAACTTCTTCCTGGTCCAACACTTTAAAGTCACAGGACATGATATTGACTTTAAAAAGACCAGAACTATCGCCAAAACTGAACACTTTAACAACAGAATAATCAGAGAAGCCATTGAGATAGAAAAACGCCCACACAGCATGAACAAACGAGATGATACCTCCGCCTACCAGCCATTTGAAACCTGCCTTATTGACAAACGTGTCCCTAACACGAGGAATGACACCAGACCCACACTCACGAGGTCCACACAGGATGTCACCACCACACATCCACCCAGAAAGCACACCCAAACCCACACTGATCAGGAAGCACGACCAAGGACCAGAAGCCAGACCGCAGCTGCAACATTAGCCATTTCAAACCCTTCTAATCCATACATGCAGCAGACTGACACCCACTACGAAGATGTAGCACGACCACGAACACGAAGCCAAACAGCAGCAGTGCAGCTCACCAGCTCAGATCCCCCTGCAACTCAGACCAATTTGAGCACAACCAAGCCCCCATCCAAACAGGACACACCCCCAGCCAATCAGAGCACAAAAAAACCCACATCCAATCAGAGCACAGCCAAGCTCCCACCCAATCAGTTCAAACTCCCACTAGCAGTTAAAAAGGAAGAAACAGCTGCAATCACACATTGCTCCCAGAAGCACGAAGCTGAAGCCTGAAGATGACGAATGAGACTTCGTCGAAACGTCGCCAAGACACTTCCAATTTTACGCGGGAGAAAACCCGAATAACCAAAGACCTACATATATATATATATGTATATATATATATGTATGTATGTATATGTATATATGTGGGGGGTGTATTAGTCATTAAAACTTAATATTTTATTTTTCTGTCTCCTTGCCTTCAAAATCTAAGGAGTTTTGGTTTGGACAAAACTCATCAGCACTTTTTCATGCAGCTGTTGATAAAAATAGGATCACCAACATGATCGCCAATGTCCGATATGCATATGGCACAAGAATAAGAAGAAGTGTCTTTGTTGAGGCATCCGTATAAATAGGATGATTTTTCTTATGTTTTTATGTTCTATTCCAAAACCTTTGGAAATAAATTTTTCTTAAATTTGAGATGATGTCATTGCACAAGAAGTGAATAAATATTTCTTAACCTTAATGGTGTCATCCCTTGGCGGGAATCCAATTTAACATCAATGTACATTCCAAAGTAAGATAAACTCATCAGCCTTGTCCTTAATAAAAACAATAATGGATCAGAGAGTTATTTAAGTCAGGTAGAAATCTCCATTGGATGGAATTTCAGTGCAGATCTAACTGGAAATATGTTGCGTATTTACTGGATTTGGTTTACTTGTTGTCACATATTTGGGCTTTCCTGGCTAGCACAAGGGGCATAATTAATTTATTGATTTTATTTGATTTTTTTGCATAACTGCTTTTTGTATTGTATAGAAGACTCATAATCAGTAATAAAACCAACTACAATTGCAAAGAGGAGGAAGAGTAAACACCAGACTTAAAGACTCGAAAACTATCCCACCCATAAAAGGGCCTAATAGGGAAGACTGTAATGGTAAAGCTGTTTTTAAATAAGTTCTTGAGCTCAGTCTTTGTTGAGAGCAACAGTTGCTGCCCCCCATTTCCTAGTTGCATCATAACAAATTGTAACAATTTACTACATATTGATTTTACAGTAGATATCGTTGAAACAGCACTATGTAACCTAAAGCCATCTCTATCCTTTGGCCCTGATGGATTATGTGCCTATTGAAAAAGCTCACCACTGTCTTAGCCAAACCTTTATGTACAATCTATGAGGTATCTTTCAGAACCAGTTCCTTGCCCGATTTATGGTCATTAACCACAGTCATACCTATTTTTAAAAAGGGAAACCTGATCTAGTAGAAAATTACAGACTGATCTCACTGTGTTACATCACCTGTAAAGTCATGGAATCAATTATAAATCAATCCATTACCCTCCACTTAGAAATAAACAACCTGCTTTCCAACAAGCAGTTTGGTTTCAGGAGAAATTTGTCCTGCAGTCTGCAATTCCTAACTGTAGAAACATTTGGACCACACATCTTGACCAGGGTAAAGCAATTGACGCAATTTACATAGATTGTTGTAAAGCCTTTGGTCAGTGGTGCAATTGGTAACTCTGTCAAGGTTCCAGAAAAACCTCTTCTGCATAAAAAAACTCAGAAGCCATTGTCTTTCAGAGTTCTTTACTAGCATGAGGAAACTGGCACACGATGAGTGAAATTCCAAAACTGAACTTCCGGATTCTTTTCCCAGTTATACAAACCCCAAGAGTCCCACCCCCCTGACCCCTTTGCTGGTCAAATGGTCCCACGTTCTCCCAGTTCATTCGAATATCTTCTCGCCACTCTTCCTGCAGATGTGAACACCATCCGACCTTGACCGCTTGAAGAATGTTACCATACCCCTCAACCCCCCTTCTTCCCCTCAGGGGAAAAATGTGGCAGCGCCTGGAACCCTAAAGTCTAGTATGGTTTCCAGGCCTGACAGGCGTCCCCCCTTGGAAAAGAAGCTATATCCTAGGAAAGAAAACAAAGAGTTAATAAAGAAGAGTGTCAGTGGTTCACACTTCCCTTCTACCCCCCTCTCCCCTCTCCAAGAGGTTTTTTAGGTTTGTCAGGGAAAGTGTCGTGAAATTGTTTAATCAAATTGTCCGCATTTACTTTCCAACTTTTGACCCAAGTAGATTCAGATAATGGATATCCCTTCCAGTGGACTAAATATTGTAATTGACCTCTGTATAGTCTAGAGTCAAGGATTTTCTTGATTTCATAGTGGGTTTCACCTTGGATTATCAAGGGTGGTGGGGGAGCGGCAGGTTGAGGTTTCAGACCAGACTGTCTAGCAGGTTTTAATAAGCTGGTATGGAATACCGGGTGTATTTTCCCCAACATTCGAGGGAGCTTGAGTTGGACAGTAACGGGATTAATAATTTTTACAATGGGGAAAGGACCCAAAAATTTTGGACCAAATTTTCTGCTGGGTATTCTCAACCTCAGATGCTTAGTAGATAAAAAGACTTTATCTCCAATGCGAAAAGGGGGTTGAAGGGAACGGTGTTTGTCAGCTTGGGCTTTGTAATTCCGAGCTGTCACAGCTAAGGCCTTTTTTGTATTTTCCCAACCATTTTTCAATGAATTCATCCGGTCCGTTAGGGAAACGGAAGTGGGGGGTTGCACGGGGAGTTCAGGCATTGGAATGAAGTCCATGCCGGTGGTTACTTGAAAAGGGGTTAACCCCATGCTGCTGTGTACAGCATTATTATATGCGACCTCTGCAAATGGTAACAAATCTGACCAGTTTTCTTGTTGGTAATTTACATAACACCGTATGTATTGTTCCACCATCGAGTTCAATTTTTCAGCCGCTCCATTGGTCTCCGGATGGAACCCAGAACTAAGTCCTTGAGACGACCCAATGGACCGTAGGAACTCCCTCCAGAACTTGGCTGTGAATTGAACACCCCTGTTGGATATTATCCTTTTAGGAACTCCATGTAGTCTGTAGATGTGTTTGACGAAGAGCTTTGCTAATTTTCTCGCCGATGGCAATCCGCTGCACGCAGTGAAGTGGGCCTGTTTAGAGAACAAGTCCACTACGGTGCATATCACTGTATTTCTCCCACTAGGTGGGAGTTCAACAATAAAATCCATGGCAATCTCTTCCCAGGGTCTGGTGGGTTCGGCTACGGGTTGTAGGAGTCCAGGGGGTTTCCCTGGTCTGGACTTCATGGTGGCACAGGTAGCACAGCTCCGGACATAGTCTTCGACATCTGATTTTATTTTTGGCCACCAGAATTGTCTTCTAGCCAAGTGGAGAGTCTTTAAAAATCCAAAGTGATCTCCTAGGCAAGAGTCGTGGCTTCTCTGTAGTATAGGCAGTCGCATAGCGACAGGTATATAAATCTTGGTTCCCTTCCAGGGTATCCCATCCCTTAAGGTGAGGTCTGGCAAGTTTTCTTTAAACCAAGCATTGTCAGTGAATGCTGATTTTAATTCCGCTAGTAGTTTATTTGGTGGGATGTTAGTACTACGGCGTGATCGCGGTCGAGTAAGTGCTTGGCTGGCCGGTTCGCTATCGGAAATCATCGCATGTATTACCTCTTCGCGTTGGCTGTCAAATTGTGGTTTCCTAGATAGGGCGTCAGCCAGTAGATTTTGGTCGCCAGGGATATATTTGAGGGTGAAATGGAACCGTTTGAAAAACTGAGCCCATCGAACTTGTTTGGGAGAAAGCTTTCGAGGGGTTTTTAAGTATTCGAGGTTTTTGTGGTCCGTCCACACCTCGAATGGTTCTTTTCCCCCTTCAAAGAAGTGTCTCCAGGAGAGGAGTGCCCAGTGCACTGCAAAGGCTTCCTTTTCCCAAACTGCCCATCTGCGTTCAGTGTCCGTCAGTTTTTTAGACACGTACGCACAGGGCATAAGATTGTTGTCGGTATTCCGTTGTAATAAGACAGCGGCTACTGCTACATCACTTGCATCAGCTTGGACCACAAAAGGTTTATTTGGATCCGGGTGTTGAAGAATTGGTTCCATCGAGAATAGGCGTTTCAGGTGTTCAAAGGAACGTTGGCAGTCCATTGTCCAAGGTAGGGGTTGGTTAGGTTTGGGTTTGGCGGGTAATGCCCCAATTTTTAGCAATACTGTTAATGGTAGAGCTACTTCTGCGAAAGAAGGAATGAATTTGTGGTAAAAATTTGCGAATCCCAAGAAACTTTGAAGTTGCTTACGTGTGCGTGGCGGTTGCCAATCCAACACCGCTTTTACTTTTCCTGGGTCCATTTCGATACCTTTGTTTGATATCCGGTAACCTAGGTGGTCTAGGGATTCTTTATGGAATTCGCATTTGGAAAGTTTGACATATAGCTTGGCCGCTAGGAGCTTTTTAAGGACTTGTCTGACCAATTTGATGTGTTGTTCGATATTGTTTGTGTAGATAAGAATATCATCTAAGTAGACAAGAACCCCATTGTAGAGATGGGGGTGCAGGTGGGTTTAGCTGGCCTGCTTGCGGTTGAAGAGGGATTTGTGGGACGGCCATTGCTACTGTGGCTGGTTGCTGAGTTGTGAAGGGGGGTGGAATTCCCCCTGGCTGCTGAGAAGGAAGTCCTTGAAATGGTTCAGTTGACAAGGCAAAAATCGGCCTGGGGCTCCCAGGAAAGAAAGGTGCTGAACTGGCTGGTTGCCATTGGTATTGGATCCATCCTTGTCCAGGATAAAATGCCCAACCAGGAGGAATAGAAGCAGCAGGAGGCAGCGTAGGCCTCTGTTGGCGGGAAAAGTCAATTGGAGGGGGAAGTGGCGATTCCCCCCAAGCCCCTGGTGCTGCCTGAACTCCCTGCCATCTGAAGGAGGGAAGGGAGGTCCTCCTGCATTCATCAGAATGGCTTTGAGCTTCAGTAATTTCTCCCTCTCTGGTGGGAGGGAAGGTGAATTTAGGCTGAGCTAAAGGCTCTCGAGGTGGGTGAGCTGAGCTTATACGAGGCCTCACTTCCAAATGCTCAAAAGTTTCAGGGAGGTCTAATAGGGACTGGGATTTCAGGGGGTTTCTCAGGTCCCAATCCAGTGACTCTCCCGATTCTCCGGGTTTTACTATCCTCCAGTGAGGTTGAGAAGAGGGAGGGGGCTCTCCATTCCGCCCCGGGAAATGTTTTCTCCCGAACAACAGCTTACCCATGAATCGGAGTCTTTGGGCCGTGCACCAAGCTGACAAGCAGGCTCTACCACTTCGGGTTTTTGAGTCATATCTTCCGATGGGAAGTAGGTGATTTCAACTAAATCCTCAGATTCCAACTTCTGTGCTACTTCCACGCTTTCAGCTTGCTGCCCTTCCATCTTCGCTGGGTCTTTGCACCGCTGTGGAGGTTGCGGAGGCTGGGGCCCAGCACCCCCCTAACGGGCCCCCTCTGAGCGGAGGAGAGGGTACCGTTAAGCAAAAGAAAGTTACGAGTTTTGGAATAATGTCAGGGTTCCAGAAAAACCTCTTCTGCATTAAAAAAACTCAGAAGCCATTGTCTTTCAGAGTTCTTTACTAGCATGAGGAAACTGGCACACGATGAGTGAAATTCCAAAACTGAACTTCCGGATTCTTTTCCCAGTTATACAAACCCCAAGAGTCCCACCCCCCTGACCCCTTTGCTGGTCACATGGTCCCATGTTCTCCCAGTTCATTCGAATATCTTTTCGCCACTCTTCCTGCAGATGTGAACACCATCCGACCTTGACCACTTGAAGAATGTTACCATACCCCTCAACCCCCCTTCTTCCCCTCAGGGGAAAAATGTGGCAGCGTCTGGAACCCTAAAGTCTAGTATGGTTTCCAGGCCTGACAAACTCTAAATTTCTACTAATAAATGTTCTGTCCTACACATTGGCAATAAAAATCAGAACATCAAATACAAGTTAGGTGGAAATGATCTCATAGATGACCCTCACTCTGTCAAGGACTTAGGAGTACTCATCTCAAACAAGCTAAGCCCCAGAGCTCACTGTAACAGCATTGCCAAAGGGATACTAAGAGTTATTAACCTAATTTTGTGAAGTTTCTTCTCTGGTAATATTGTATTACTAAGGAATACAAAACCTTTGCCAAACCAATTCTTGAATACAGCTCGTCCACCTGGAACCCACACTATGTTTCAGATATTAACATGATTGAGCAGGTTCAGAGGTATTTCATGAGAAGAGTACTCCACTCCTCTACTCACATAGAATTCCCTATCCCACCAGGGTTAAAATTTTGGCCTTGGACAATCTGGAATTGTGCTGTCTGTGGTCCGATTTAAGCATAGTTCATAAAATTGTCTGCTACAATATCTTGCCTGTCAATAACTTCTTCAGTTTTAACCACAATAATACATTGTCAAACAATCGATACAAACTCAAAGTAAACCGCTTCAAACTTGATTGCAAGAAATATGATTTCAGCAATAGAGTGGTCAATGCCTGGAATACTCTGCCTGATTCCATTGTTACAGCCTCAAACCCTCACAGTTTCAACTGTTTACTGTGGATAGCACTCCTTTCTTAAGAGGTCCATAAAGGGGCTGTGCATAAGCGCACCAGCATGCCTACAGTCCCTGTCTTACTGTCCTCATTTATTTGTGTTTACTTTATTTATTATTTATTATTTATTAATTTGATTTTTATACCGCCCTTCTCCCGAAGGACTCAGGGCGGTGTACAGGCAAAATAAAACAGGTAATACAATGTACAATTTAAAATACGATTAAGAAACTTATTTTATAGTTAGCCTAAGAAGTTAAAATATATAATAGACTAAAACCCCATTTAAAATTATTAATAAAAAATTTAAAATTGATAAAATTCAAGCCAGCCCCGCGCGAATGAACAGATGTGTCTTCAGTTCGCGACGAAAGGTCCGAAGGTCAGGAATTTGCTGTAAACCCGGGGGAAGCTCGTTCCAGAGTGTGGGAGCCCCCACCGAGAAGGACCTTTCCCTGGGGGCCGCCAGCCGACATTGTTTGGCAGACGGCACCCTGAGAAGTCCCTCTCTGTGAGAGCGTATGAGTTGGTGGGAGGCATGTGGTAACAGCAGGCGGTCCCGTAAGTACCCAGGCCCTAAGCCATGGAGCGCTTTAAAGGTCGTAACCAAAACCTTAAAGTGCACTCGAAAGGCCACAGGTAGCCAGTGCAGCCTGCGCAGGAGTGGTGTTACATGGGAGCTACGCCTAGCTCCCTCAATCACCCGCACAGCTGCATTCTGGACTAACTGAAGCCTCTGAGTGCACCTCAAGGGGAGCCCCATGTAGAGACCATTACAATAATCCAAGCGAGAGGTAACGAGCGCATGAGTGACTGTGCACAAGGCATCCCGATCAAGGAAGGGGTGCAACTGCCGAACCAGGCGAACCTGGTGGAAGGCCCTCCTGGAGACGGCCGTCAAATGATCTTCAAACGACAGCCGTTCATCCAGGAGGACACCTAAGTTGCGCACCCTATCCTTTGGGGCCAGTAACTCGCCTCCAACAGTCAGCTGCGGCTGCAGCTGACTGAATCGGGATGCCGGCATCCACAGCCACTCCGTCTTGGAGGGATTAAGCTTGAGCCTGTTTCTCCCCATCCAGACCCGTACGGCTTCCAAACACCGGGACAGCACTTCAACAGCTTCATTGGGGTGGCCCGGGGTGGAAAAGTACAGCTGGGTGTCATCAGCGTACTGCTGGTATCTCACCCCGAAGCCACTGATGATCTCACCCAATGGCTTCATGTAGATGTTGAACAGAAGGGGCGAGAGAATCGACCCCTGCGGCACCCCACAAGTGAGGTCCCTCGCGGTCGACCTCTGCCCCCCTGTCAACACCATCTGCGACCGGTCGGAGAGATAGGAGGAGAACCACCGGTACACGGTGCCTCCCACTCCCAATCCCCCCAACCGGCGCAGCAAGATACCATGGTCGATGGTATCAAAAGCCACTGAGAGGTTTAATAGGACCAGGGCAGAGGAATAACCCCTATCCCTGGCCCTCCAGAGATCATCCACCAATGCGACCAAAGCTGTCTCCGTGCTGTATCCGGGTCGGAAGCCGGACTGGAACGGGTCTAGATAGACAGCTTCATCCAGGTACTCGGGTAGCTGTCGCGCCACAGCACTCTCTACAACCTTCGCAACAAAGCAAAGGTTGGAGACTGGACGATAATTGCCCAAAATAGCTGGGTCCAGGGAGGGCTTCTTGAGGAGGGGTCTCACCACCGCCTCTTTCAAGGCGGCAGGGAAAACCCCTTCCAACAACGAAGCGGTTATAATCCTCTGGAGCCAGCCTCGTGTCACCTCCTGAGTGGCAGTTTACTTCCTTTGTTTGTTTATACCTATACTTATACTTGTTATTTTGTACATGTTTGACAAACAAAAATAATAAAATAATAATAAAACAATTTAAAACATTTTAAAAAGAGCCCAAATATCCCTGTACATCCAGAAAGAAACCTTCGTGCTTCACTTAGCTGCAGCCTCACATTACTCTAAGGCTTGTGAAAAAGCCAGATCTTCATGGATTTTTAATATATACCTCAAAGTTTTTTATCTTATTGTAATCTTATATTCTTGAATGTTCCTTGATTGCTATTTCATGGCATGTTACTATGTTGCTTTCTTACACTGTCTTAGAATAAAGCCTTAAATATCAATACTGAAGTACTTTTTTTTTTAAATTTGCATTTATATCCCGCCCTTCTCCGAAGACTCAGGGCGGCTTACACTATGTTAGTGTGTCTTCATTCTATTTGTATATTTGTATATTTATATACAAAGTCAACTTATTGCCCCCAACAATCTGGGTCCTCATTTTACCTACCTTATAAAGGATGGAAGGCTGAGTCAACCTTGGGCCTGGTGGTAATTGCAGTAATTGCAGGCAGCTGCTGTTAATAACAGACTGCATTAGCAGTCTGAGCCACAGAGGCCACTTCAGTATCATTGCTTGTGAGTCCAAAAGAAGCTTCTTTTTGACACAATCCTGTTGGGCTCAGGTCAGAGCTATACATGATAATACTTGATTACTCTTCACTGAACTGTTATCACTCATATTATGGCAGGTGGTGGAGAAGTGATGAAGCAGGCAATAAGTCTAAGGAAGAGGATGAATTTGTATCTCTGAATATATCCCTAGAAAGATATTGACAACAATCATAAACCAGATAAGTTACACTTCTTCATTTCTTGTAAATTACTTGCATTCAACACAAAACATTCAGAGCTTTTAATACCATGGTTTATTAGTACTTATTTATTTATAAAACTGATGATTCAGATCATTCTAATTAAAAATAATTAGTTCACAATTTCCAGGTTCTGTTATGTAGAGATACTGTCAGAGTCACTATTTCAGACTATGCTACTGTTTGTCCAGAATTGAGGATTAATTTGTTCACTTCCGAAAGATGCTGACAAATAAAATGACATTGGCCATCTGAAAGCTAATAATCCCCTGTTGCTTCTGTATATTGGCAGCATTTATAATAAGTCCACTGATCATGGGAACCTTTGGACTTGCAGCTGTTCAGACTTGCTTGCAGGGTGATTTGTACTGTTATGAGTCATTACTTATTATTTCAGCTCTGCTAGTTTAATAGTGTTTAATGTACAACAACTAAGGATTGTTTTGTAGCACACCAATAATTTTAATTTACAATCTACAGTAATTAACCATCTCCAATAATCTTTGGTTCCTCTTTCCTCTTCACTTAAATATCTTCTTCACATAAATATAATTATCTATTTTTTTAAACAAAGTATCTATAACATTGAATGTGATGCTATATATTTCTATGTTTACAAAATATATTACTGATACCTAAACAAGCACTGTTTGATTAATGCAATTGTGAGATCTATAACATCAAGGAATGTTTTTAACATCTCCCCAAAAGCAGGAAAAGTTGTAACCTTCTCCTATAGTGTTAAGTTAAACAGTTTGTTTAAATTGATATCAGAATTAAAAATAGGTCCAAACCTTCTCAATGTTCTCCATAAGGATTCTCTAAAAACACTATCTTTTCCTGATTATTGGATCTTAACTACTTTCTGAAAATCTGTGCAATTATATGGAAAGGGAATTTCTGGAGGCATTGATAAATGAATATACATTTATCTTACAACATTCTCCAGATCCTGAACAATTGGATTTCAGCACATTATAATTAAAATATGCCAAATAATTTGAGGAAAAATGTTATGCACTGTCCTGTCATAATATGAGTTTGATTGCTCAAGTATAATTCCAGGTCACATGTTACATAGAATGTTACATAATTTATAGAATGTTCCTACGGGTTGGTTTTCAATTAAAAAAAATCAGAAATATCTTCACATATTCTGTCCTAACCAGTTTGGAAATAATGAGATAATATTTTAACTGATTCAGTCTGATTTCCAAAGAAATGAGGCAAAAAAAAGTATAATAAGGGACAGAAGGGACAGAATAAATAAGACCAAGTATGGATAATGTTGACTTGCATGAGAGTTGAGGGAGATCCAGGCTCAAATCTATCCTTTCCCATGGAAATTCATTGCATTACGTTGACTTAAATAGGAGTCACAGGAGCCACAAATTGTATTCCTGTCCAACAGCAATTAGCCCTCTATTCACAGTTCTTCCCAGATTTCAGTTCTTTCTTGCAATTTATAAGTCAAGTAAAACAATCACAAAACTGATTAAGCAAGAAATAATGTCCAGTCTGTCCATAAATCCTAGTTTAATTACTGTAATTTGCAATATTTGGAATTAATGAAAGTACGGAGCAGGTCTCTGCTGTAAAAATAAGTCTAATTTACACATAAGTTACATTGTCATCCATTTCTGTCTTTTGGAGAATCAGTCTCTTTTCTTCATAAATAAAACATTTGCTTAAAATATGAATTGAAAGGAATGAAAGAAAAATGAGCATCTCAGTAAACTCCAATAAAGTTTTTTTTTATATTGTACATTTTTTTTGTATTTATTTTTTGTTTTTTATTTATTCTTGTTCACTGCCTAGAGTCACCTTTGGTGAAATGGGAAGCTATATAAATGTGATTGATAAACAGATAGATACATAGATAAATTCAAACTGAGGGAACATTTACTTATTGGTCCTGTTCTAAGAATCCTCTTAACTCACTCAGCAACTCTTTATCTTCTTAGTCCTCTATTTTCCATCCCACAGGCTCTTTTGGAAACAGACTCCTTCCTCACTATCTCTAGAAATGTCCTACCATTCCATGGCCCCCCATGTTTCCTAATATCAGAAGCCTTTGGCCCAGTGCCAGAGTGATATGGCTTGGCCAATGTTGCCAACCAGTATTCAGAAGGTGTGTGTCATGTCAAGCCTCAGGAGACTATTCTTGCAATGAAGAGATGGCTGGACTGCCGCAGAAGAATGATGAAGAATGAGCAAGCCAAACACAAGTTAGAGCTGCTTCTAGGAGGTGTGGTGATAAGGGTGGCAGAATACCAATATTTCTCCCCCTTTTTGCATCCACAGGTAGCCACCAACCTTCCTAGTTAGAAGGTTGGCTTCAACTGGGAAACAAACCAGTGGTTGTTTTTTTTTCCAGGCGCTCTGCAAGGTACATTATAGGCAAATGTTGGTTGCCATCATAAATTCCTCCATGGCCGGTTGTCATCTATAAACTCTCCATAAGAGTCATATCAATCAATATTTTTTTTAAAAAAGTAAGAAGCTTGAACTAACTCTCCAACACTTTCCTTTATAAGTCTGCAAAATCAGTCTCCTGATAGGCTGTTTGTTTAGCTTTATCTGTCTTGATGTCCTTACAGTGTCATTCAAGAGCCATAGCTAATTGTCCCATACAATACAATTGACCTATTAAATCTAGTTAAAGGAAGGTATGTTGTACTGGAAAGTACAGTTAAGAAGTACTCTAACAGTAAATGTGGAAGTTTAACTAGCATTTATAAAAAGGCCTTGAGAAGCCAATTTTATAAAGACTGGACCTAGTTGAAGCTCTCTTCTTTCTGGCAAAGGAGGCCAACGGGATGGGGGAGAAGAAACTGCACACACCTGCTGCTAGTATACTGGCAAAGTGATAAATTAGCTTTGGATTCATAGTATATTTTGGCAAGGTATCTAATTTCCAGTATGAAGGCATATAAATGATCTATATGCCTTTTAATTTTTTTGAGAGTTGAAGATTTGAGGTCTGTTAAACAGTAATTTATTCACTATTTTGTATTCCATCTATTCTACTTTGGATTGCTCTGTAAAATAGACAGTAGAATTTTAATTTAATTATAAACTGTTAAAAAGAAAAATAGCAAAGGCTCCAACCCTCATACACTTTTTAGAAATAAAGTTCCATTAAATCCAATGAGCAAATTTTTCTAGGATTCTCTTGAAAAAGAGCTGCATTATTACTTCCACAATTCAAATCTACTGTGATTTAAATAGTTTAAATTTTAATTTTTCCCTGTTCATAATTCTTGAGTTTCATTTCCCCTGTGTCATACTTAATTGCAAAAACAAAAGCAAAACAAAATCCAGTATACCTGATTTCTAATGCTCATATGGGCCTTCTAACATCCATGATCCGTGATTGTACTTGTAAATTACAATAAGGGATTGAATGTCTATTCATAATTGACTAAATCTATACACAATGGGAACTCATATATTCAGTTCATCTTTAGAATAATTCATGAGGAATTGATAAAAATTCTAATGTACTATAATTGCTTTTAAATCCAGCTTGTTCTCTTTCCCACAGAGGCTGAATTTTGTTTAAACCCTCTTGGTTAGCAATTACTTTAATAAATCTTTCTCTTTTTCTTCTAACATTCTCTCTCTGTCTCTGTCTCTCTCTTTCACACACACACATAGACAGACAGACAGATTCCACTTTAATCTACCACTTCTGTCTGAAGCCCCATAGCTTCTATTTTCCTTACTTTTAAAATTACCCTGAGATATTTCTAACAACTACTCAAAAAACTTTCCACTGAATCAATGAGATTTATTCCAAGGTAAATATGCATAAGATTATTGATTATATTTTAAGACTAAGGAGAATTAAAACATAATACATTTAAGAAGCATTATAGTCACAAATGCTTTTTAATATAGCAATTTTAATTGCATTTTTTCCCATTAATACACATTTTGTAAAGCATTGGAAATCATGTCTGTGTCTGCTTCTCTCCCAAAATACTAAATCAGTATCAATTGTTGCTATTCCCTTTGTCTGGGAATCTTGGTACAACTACCTTTGTTCATGCATAAGTACCAATGTTAGATTACTTCAGAAACCGGATAACTGCTGCCCTCTGAATTCATCTTCTTAATTACCTTTGATATCTATTATATGGTGCTATGATGCTTGCATACATTTTATCTAATGAAGACACCACCTCTTGAAGAATCTGGTCTGAATATTTTTGCTTTGAGATATTTTGTACCAAAAATTCAGCATAGACTGAAGTAAATAAAAGACTATGACCATAGGCACATTTATTTATCAAACTATTAAGAGTTCTTTTATCTTTGATAAACAAATGATGACATTTAATATCTTACTTCACCTAAGAGTTTGGGAATACTTGTAGTCTTCAGGAAAACCCTAAAAGCTCAGTGCAAGTGGTATTTATACAAACAAACTACTTTTTATTCTAACTACTAGAAAAATAATCAGAAGTTATTATATAGTATTTGTAAATACTTTGATGCCTCTATTCATTTAGGAAATTACCGTCCAGTCTCCAATCTTTGTTTTACGGCGAAGGTTGTAGAGAGTGTGGTGGCACGTCAATTACCCCAGTACCTGGATGAAACCGTCTATCTAGACCCGTTCCAGTCCGGCTTCCGGCCCGGATACAGTACGGAGATGGCTTTGGTCGCGTTGGTGGATGATCTCTAGAGGGCCAGGGATAAGGGTTACTCCTCTGCCCTGGTCCTATTAGACCTCTCAGCGGCTTTTGATACCATCGACCATGGTATCCTGCTGCGCCGGTTGGAGGGTTTGGGAGTGGGAGGCACCGTTCATCGGTGGTTCTCCTCCTACCTCTCTGACCGGACGCAGATGGTGTTGACAGGGGGGCAGAGATCAACCCCGAGGCGCCTCATGTGTGGGGTGCCGCAGGGATCGATTCTCTCACCTCTCCTGTTCAACATCTATATGAAGCCGCTGGGCGAGATCATCAGCGGTTTTGGGGTGAGATACCAACTGTACGCTGATGATACGCAGCTGTACTTTTTCACCCCAGGCCACGGCAACGAAGCTATTGAAGTACTGTCCCGGTGTCTGGAAGCCGTACGGGTCTGGCTCCTACCCTGTGGAACGAACTTCCCCCTGGACTTTGACAACTATCCGACCTTAGGACCTTTCGCCGCGAACTTAAAACCTATTTATTCCGTCTTGCTGGACTGGCTTGATTTTTAAAATTTTAACTTGCTTTTATGGGTTTTAAATTTTTGTAAATTTTATAGGGTGTTACTGTATTTTAAATTTGGCCAATTGAATAAGTTTTTTAAGGGTTGTTCTTAGTATTGTATGTGTTGTTCTTTTTGTATTTTACTTTGGCTGTGCCCTTCGGGAGAAGGGCAGTATACAAATTAAATTATTATTATTATTATTATTATTATTATTATTATTATTATTATTATTATTATTATTATTATTATTATTATTATTATTATTATTATTATATTTCATTTCCTCATTCATTTACTAAGGAATCCCCTAATTTTAGTACAAAATTTGTCCAAAACTACTCTCCATGTTTCCAAGCCAATGAGATTTCAAACTGTGAACAATTCGACTTTAAAATGGCTATTTTAAATGCTCTAAAGTCCAAATAATATGTATATTTTCTAGGTCCTTTATTTTCTGGTTGAAACAAAATAATTTTTGCTATATAATTTTTTTTGCTGAGGGTGCTATGAATGAACTATATGTTTCTGATTAGGTTCATTCAAGTTCAAACCTTAACAGCCAATCTGAAATCTGGACTGCTACTTGCCACCCAATCTATAGAAAAATTGGCCAAAGGAATTATTTAAACAGTCCTTAAAAATATCAGAGGAACACATTAAAAGGACTAAATCCAATTTTAAGTAATGTTACTTTTCAATAAATAATTCCCAATCTAAAAATAAAAAATGAAGGCAGGTATAAATGTCAACAAATGGAATTTCATTTCTTATGTAAATTTCATTGCATTTATTTAAAATTAATTGCATTTTTAATAAGTGGTTTGGATGGACTACCATCCCACCTTTAGAAGATAACAAATGTTGACATTCAAGAAGAAAAGTCAGTTTCATTGCTTTTTTATGCTTGCTATTTTTATTATTAGAGGACAGGAAGGCCTGGAGGAACATTGTCAATGGGGTCGCGATGGGTTGGACACAACTTTGCAATTAACAACAACAACAACATTTTTATTATTGCATTGTCCTTAAATCCAGGGAGTTATATTACGGGATCGCCTTCTGCCACCATTTGGCTCCCACCGACCCGTGCACTCCCACAGAGAGGGTCTCCTCAGGGTGCCGTCTGCCAAACAATGTCAGCTGGTGGCCCTTAGGGGGAGGGCCTTCTCTGTGGGGGCTCCTACCCTCTGGAATGAGCTTCCCCCAGGACTTTGTCAACTTCCGGATCTCTGGACCTTCCGCCGCAAGCTGAAGACGTATCTATTCTTCCGCACTGGACTGACATAGAATTAGTTTTATTATTTGCATTTTAATTGGGGTTTTATGGTTTTATTTTAATTATGGGCCAAATTTAATAAGTTTTTTATCATTGTCTTTTATTGTATGGTACCTATTTATTGTCGATTTTACCTGGCTGTGAACTGCCCTGAGTCCTTCAGGAGAAGGGCGGTAGACAAATTTTATTATTATTATTATTATTA
The DNA here is from genome assembly GCF_028640845.1 of Ahaetulla prasina. Lineage (NCBI taxonomy): Eukaryota > Metazoa > Chordata > Lepidosauria > Squamata > Colubridae > Ahaetulla > Ahaetulla prasina. The sequence continues at coordinate 53,799,854 of NC_080544.1, read as the reverse complement.
TTATTATTATTATTATTATTATTATTATTATTATTATTATTATTATTATTATTATTATTATTATTATTATTATTATTATTATTATATTGTGACAAGATTTGTTCATTTGCATTATTTTGTGTCCTTTCAGTAAAAGGTTTTCTGTATTCATGAGCTCTACCAACTTATCTGCCATCCTGGAGAAGCAAATATTTTAGGATGATTTCTAAGAGAGATTTCCTTATCTATAAAGGATGCCAGACAGTCTGCCAATCTAGCATAGCAAGTGAAGGGCACATAACTTAAATCTTTTCAATTGGCATTTTCAGGTTTCTTCACAGAACAATGTAAATTCTGTATTGGATTATTTTAACTTTGATAATGGAGTTGTAGATATGGGTTATGGGTTAAGGATGGTTGGATACAGTATATGTATATGTACAATATATCTCTATATCTATCCATCTCTATCTACCTATCTACATTTCTTTTTCTCCTTCTTTTTCCTCTATTATTATTATTTACTTTATTCATTAAACATGAAACTCAGTCAACTGAACATTCAAAAATGCAACACAAATTGACTGGTGCTGATGGTTGATACGGGTTGGTATCCTAGGTATCAACCAAGTACCTTCTTGAGATAGATGATGTTCCAAGTAGCACAGTTTTTTGCAGTTCTGATGGTGTTATTGCAGAAAGCTGCAATTTGTTGATGCATCTTATAAAATTCTTGAACATGGTACCAAGTGCTCCGATGACAATGGGTATCACTGTTACATGTTTCATCCAGAGCCATGTAGTTTCGATGGCCAGGTTGCGATATTTCATGATTTTTTCCAGTTCTTTTTCTTCAACTCTGACATCTCCTGATACCGCAATGTCAATAAATTGTACGTTTTGGTTTTCCACAACTGTGATATCTGGTGTGTTGTGTTCCAAGAGACGATCTGTCTGTATTCGAAAGTCCACAAGATCTTTACCTTCTCATTTTCTATAACTTTTTCCACTTTATGTTCCCATGACTTTTTGGATACAGGCAAGTTGTATTTTTTACATAATGACCAGTGGATTAATTTAGCAACTCGGTCATGTCTAGCTTTGTAATCAGTTTGTGCAATTTTGCTGCATTCACATATTAAATGTGAAACAGTTTCGACTTTGTTGTTGCAAAGTCGGCAGTTTGGATTGTCGGTGGATTTTTGTATCTTTGCTTTCATGGCATTAGTTTATAGTGCTTGTTCTTGAACAGTGAGTATTAAACCTTCCGTTTCTTTCTTGATGGTTCCCATCTTAAGCCATGCCCATGTCAAGTTGTCATCCTATTTTCCTTCAATGTTTTTCAAGTGCTGTCCATGCAAAGCTTTGGTATTCCATCTATTTAATCTGTCATCCAGCTGTTTTTCCTTATATTCTACCTTTGTTGCTGTTGTTTTTATAATGTTCTCTGTTTTTACAGCCTGCAGCAATTTTTCTGTACTTTGGTTCACATAATCATTCAAAATTTGTTTTTTTTCTTCCACAGTTTGATGGATTTACAATAGCCCACTGCCCCCTATTTTTCTTGGCAGGTACAACCCGTCAATATCACTCTGTGGATGTAAAGCATGGTACATATTCAAAAGTTTGTACAGTTTCCAGTCCAAGTTTTCTAGTTCAGCCAAAATCCAGTTGATGATTCTAGCTGAGTAGCGTGGAACTGTCCATGTATTAATGCCTTTAATTATGTTTCCAGCTTTCAGCTTTGATTTTAATATTTTGCGGAACCTCCTGATGTATTCCTTTTGCGTTGACTCTGACTTTTCCATTACAGATGTTATTCAAAGCATGCATAAGAGCACCAGCGTGCCTATCGATCCTGTCCTAATGTTCCCTTTGATCATATCCAATTTGTATGGTTATTTCATGCTTATACTTATATATACTGTTGTGTTTGACAAATAAATAAATAAATAAATAAATAAAAATATCTGCTTCCAATATGCCTAGGTATTTGTAGCCATCATCCTTTGCTAATGCTTTTACTATGTGTCCATTTCCCAGTTCTATTCCTTCTATTTTTTTCATTTTTCCTTGCTGCATATAGCACATTTTTCAAGTCCAAAGTTCATTTTGATGTCGCTGCTGAACAGTTGAACTGGGCTGAGTATTGATTTAAGTTCAGTGGAGCTTTTTGCATACATTTTTAAGTCATCCATGTATAGTAAATGGTTTATCTTGCCATGTTGGCTTGAGATTTAGTATCCCAGTTTTGTGTTTCGTAGGATTATTGTCAATTATATCATTATTATTATTTTATTTACACAAAATGACAGTATGCACAGCTAACGAGATAACTATGCTGGATTTCGTATCACAGATCACTAGTTGAACACTTCCCAAGCATTTAGGACTGCGTGATGTATCGACGAATTATGCCAGCAGATCCCCAGTAAGGTGGCCTTCTGCAGCTGACCGATGGTGATCTTGTCAGCACCAATTGCTTTTAAGTGCTTGCCTAGGTCTTTAGGCACAGCTCCCAGTTTGCCGAGTACCACTGGAACCACCTGCACTGGTTTATGCCAAAGTCTCTGCAATTCAATTCTCAAATCTTGATATCTGGTGACTTTTTCAAGTTGTTTCTCATCAATTCTGCTGTCACCAGGTATAACAACATCAACTATCCACATTTTTTTCTTTTCCACAATCGTGATATCCGGGGTATTGTGTTCCAAAACTTTATCAGTCTGTATTGGAAATCCCACAGTAGTTTTGCATGCTCATTTTCAATCACTTATGATCCCACCAGTTCTTTGCTACAGGCAGATGGTAGTTGTGACACAAGTTCCAGTGGACCATCTGAGCAACTGTGTTGTGACGTTGTTTATAGTCGGTCTGAGCTATTGTCTTACAACAGCTCAGTGTGTGATCAGTGGTTTAATCTGCTTCTTTGCAGAGTCTGCATTTGGGATCAGCAGCAGATTTTTCTGTTCTGGCTTTGATTACATTTGTTCTAATGGCTTGTCTTGGACTGCAAGAATTAGGCCTTCTGTTTCTTTCTTCAATGTTCCGTTGGTCAGCCATAACCAGGCCTTTTCCTTATCTACTTTTCCTTGGATCTTTTCAAGGAACTGTCCATGCAGTGCTTTGTTATACCAGCTGTCAGCTCGAGCTTGCATCACTGTTTTACTATATTGATACTTGGTTTGCCGTACTTTTAGCAGCTTCCTCTTGTTGACCTCCATCAAAGCTGATTCAACACTGTCTTTCACATAATCTGCCAGAGCATTTTTCTCTTCTTCAACTGTCTGCTTCACTTGCAAAAGTCCTCTGCTGCCTACCTTTCTGGGCAAATATAGTCTGTCAACGTCACTACGTGGATGCAGTGCATAGTGTATGGTCATCAGTTTTCTTGTTTTCCTTTCCAGGCTGTCCAGCTCTGCCTATGTCCAGTTTACAATTCCAGCAGTATATCTGATAACGGGTATGGCCCAACTGTTTATAGCCTTGATGGTGTTACCACCATTCAGTTTACTAGACGTTTCCTGATCCTTTGTGTGTATTCTTTGCTGACCACATTTTTTATTTGCCCATGCTTGATATTGTCCAGCTGCAGTATGCCCAGGTATTTGTAGGCTTCAGGTTGGTTACATTTGATGGTTTGTCCATTGGGCATTTCAATTCCATCACTTTCTACGATCTTCCCTTTCTTCAGTGCCACTGTGGTGCATTTGTCCAGGCCGAACTCCATGCTGATGTCAGTGCTAAAAACTCGAACTGTATCGGTCATTGACTGGATTTCAATTTCTGATTTTCCGTATAGCTTCAGGTCATCCATGTACAGCAGGTGAGAGATTTTCTGTGAATTTTTAGCAGTTTGATAACCCAGGTTAGTTGTTGTTGTTGTTGTTGTTATTATTATTTTTATTATTATTATTTTATTTACACAAAATGACAGTATACACAGCAAACGAGATAACTATGCTGGATTTCGTATCACAGATCACTAGTGATTATTATTATTATTATTATTATTATTATTATTATTATTATTATTATTATTATCATTGTCATTATCATTATTATTATTATCTTTTAGTCATTAAATATTAAGCTCAGTCAACTGAACATTTAAAAATGTATCATCTCTCTCTCTCTCTCTCTCTCTTTCTCTTTTTCTCTCTCTGTCTCCATGTCCCTGTCTTTTTAAAGTAGCTGTCAGATATGCAGAGTTATGTATTACAAATGAACGGCCATTTAAAATTTCAATATAAAATAAAATTAAAACAAAGCTAGTAGCCACAAGTCATTCTCTAGAGTCTTTCTCTGTTCTGTCCACCCTCACCTCTGTCCGAGCAATGGCTTAATTAGCCGGCACTATCAGCTCTGGCAGCAAAATAACGTGCGTCTGCCAAGTCTGTCTGTTATCTCCCTCGACGTCGATGAGTCACCCAGGAACAAACAGTACTTCAGCTCTTAGTTAAGCAGTTAATTTGCCTGCTACGAAGAGGCACAGCAGCTCTTGCTGCCTTTATATCCTGTGGGGTGTGGCTCTATGACTCAGCACTTCCTAGGCCTGCCCCACCCCTGCTTCTGTTGTTCCTGCCTCTCCTGCCTATGAAACCTAGGGTCCAGCCAGGCCTGATTGCCATCAGCTGGGTCTGGAGGCATGGCCTGTGCGGGGGGGGGAAGAGTCAGGAGATGGAGGCCTTGATATATCTTCCACCTGGCCTGCCTCTGGCTCCTGGAGCTGAGCCAGGGAAGCTAGTGCTCCCGAGGTAAGTCCTGATGGCCCTTCCCCCTCACTTTCCAACTCACTTTCTGGCAGGAGGCCTGGCTCAGGGGGTGCAGACACAACATTCTCCTTGCTCATGAGCCATGCTTGCCACTATGCCAAAAGCAAAGACTGAGTGGTTTGCAAGATCATTCCTAGGAGAGGTTACTCTTGACAATGAAGCTCATACCAATCAGCCTGCTTGTCCAAAAAAGCAAATGGAAAAGTAAGACTTTGCCTTTCAAATAGCTCATTAAATGAATCGAATCAAACCTAAACTAAACAGAATAATTTCTGCATTGCTTCAGCACAATTTCTGTATAATCTGTTTGCCAGACATTTTGGCATTCTGCTATGTTGCTCTTGTCTCTATCTGCTGTTAAAGCTGTGTAGAAAGAATACTGCAGACATTTATTGAAGCAAACCCTTTGAAGCTATCTGAGTGAAACTTTTACTCTGTTAATGTCCTTTAATGGGTTATCATTTCTACAATCTTCATTCCATTCTTTTCAAAACTAACCCCCCCCCCCAAAAAAAACACCTAAAGGCATTTTGAGACTTTTCTCCATTTAGTTCATAACCAAATCTTTTTTTTAATAATAATAATAATAATAATAATAATAATAATAATTAAAATTAAAATTTCAATATAAAATAAAATTAAAACAACCCTTAAAAACTGATTCGATATGCCAGAGAATTTAAAATTTCAATATAAAATAAAATACAAACAGAAACATACACCATAATTAAAACAACCCTTAAAAAACTGATTCGATATGCCAGAGAATTTAAAATACCATTACACCCCATAAAAATGACAGGAATTTAAAACCCACAATTAAAATTTAATTAATTTAATTTTAATTTAATTAATCGTTTCATAGTTCCCATCACCAATCTCTTTCCACTTATGACTGTATGACTATAACTTGTTGCTGGCAATCCTTATGATTTATATTGATATATTATCATCAATTGTGTTGTAAATGTTGTACCTTGATGAACGTATCTTTTCTTTTATGTACACTGAGAGCATATGCACCAAGACAAATTCCTTGTGTGTCCAATCACACTTGGCCAATAAAATTCTATTCTATTCAATTAAAATTTAAAATTTAAAATCAGGACAGTCCAGCCATATGAAATAAATAAGTTTTAAGTTCGCGGTGAAAGGTCCTAAGGTCAGGTAGTTGTCGAAGCCCGGGGGAAGCTCGTTCCACAGGGTAGGAGCCCCCACAGAGAAGGCCCTCCCCCTGGGGGCCGCCAGTCGACATTGTTTGGCTGACAGCACCCTGAGGAGTCCCTCTCTGTGGGAATGCACCGGACGCTGGGAGATAGAGGCTGGCAGTAGGCGGTCCCGTAAGTAGCCCGGTCCTAAGCCATGGAGCGCTTTAAAGGTGGTAACCAATACCTTGAAGCGCACCCGGAAGACAACAGGTAGCCAGTGCAGTCTGTGCAGTATAGGTGTTACGTGGGAGCTCCGAACTGCTCCCTCAATAACCCGTGCAGCCGCATTCTGGACTAGCTGAAGTCTTCGGGTGCTCTTCAAGGGGAGCCCCATGTAGAGAGCATTGCAGTAGTCCAGACGAGAGGTAACGAGAGCATGAGTGACCGTGCATAAGGCATCCCGGTCCAGGAAGGGACGCAACTGGCGGATCAGGCGAACCTGATAAAAAGCTCTCCTGGAGATGGTTGCCAAATGATCTTCAAAGGACAACCGACCATCCAGGAGCACGCCCAAGTTGCGTACCTTCTCCATCGGGGCCAACAACTCGCCCCCGATAGACAGTCGCATCTGCAGCTGACTGTACCGAGATGCCGGCATCCACAGCCACTCCGTCTTGGAGGGATTAAGTTTGAGCCTGTTCCTCCCCATCCAGACCCGTACGACTTCCAAACACCGGGACAGTACTTCGACAGCTTTGCTGGGGTGGCCCGGGGTCGAAAAGTACAGCTGAGTATCATCAGCGTACAGTTGGTATCTCACCCCAAAGCCACTGATGATCTCACCCAGCGGCTTCATATAGATGTTGAGCAGGAGGGGTGAGAGAATCGATCCCTGCAGCACCCCACACATGAGGCGCCTCGGAGTCGACCTCTGCCCCCCCTGTCAACACCGTCTGCGTCCGGTCAGAGAGGTAGGAGGAGAACCACCGATAAATGGTGCCTCCCACTCCCAAACCCTCCAACCGGCGCAGCAGGATACCATGGTCGATGGTATCAAAAGCCACTGAGAGGTCTAATAGGACCAGGGCAGAGGAATAACCCCTATCCCTGGCCCTCCAGAGATCATCCATCAGCGCGACCAAAGCTGTCTCCGTACTGTATCCGGGCCGAAAGCCAGACTGGAACGAGTCTAGATAGACAGATTCATCCAGGTACTGGGGTAGCTGACATGCCACCACACTCTCTACAACCTTCACCGTAAAGCGAAGATTGGAGACTGGCCGGTAATTCCCTAAAACAGCTGGGTCCAGGAAGGGACGCAACTGGCGGATCAGGCGAACCTGATAAAAAGCTCTCCTGGAGACGGTTGCCAAATGATCTTCAAAGGACAACCGACCATCCAGGAGCACGCCCAAGTTGCGTACCTTCTCCATCAGGGCCAACAACTCGCCCCCGATAGACAGTCGCATCTGCAGCTGACTGTACCGAGATGCCGGCATCCACAGCCACTCCGTCTTGGAGGGATTAAGTTTGAGCCTGTTCCTCCCCATCCAGACCCGTACGGCTTCCAAACACCGGGACAGTACTTCGACAGCTTCGCTGGGGTGGCCCGGGGTCAAAAAGTACAGCTGAGTATCATCAGCGTACAGTTGGTATCTCACCCCAAAGCCACTGATGATCTCACCCAGCGGCTTCATATAGATGTTGAACAGGAGGGGTGAGAGAATCGATCCCTGCGGCACCCCACACATGAGGCGCCTCAGAGTCGACCTCTGCCCCCCTGTCAACACCGTCTGCGTCCGGTCAGAGAGGTAGGAGGATAACCACTGATAAATGGTGCCTCCCACTCCCAAACCCTCCAACCGGCGCAGCAGGATACCATGGTCGATGGTATCAAAAGCCACTGAGAGGTCTAATAGGACCAGGGCAGAGGAATAACCCCTATCCCTGGCCCTCCAGAGATCATCCATCAGCGCGACCAAAGCTGTCTCCGTACTGTATCCGGGCCGAAAGCCAGACTGGAACGAGTCTAGATAGACAGATTCATCCAGGTACTGGGGTAGCTGACATGCCACCACACTCTCTACAACCTTCACCGTAAAGCGAAGATTGGAGACTGGCCGGTAATTCCCTAAAACAGCTGGGTCCAGGGAAGGCTTCTTGAGGAGGGGTCTCACCACCGCCTCTTTCAAGGCAATATTTTATTGAATTGAGTCTTATTTTCAACTGAATTAAATTGCACATCCCATATTTTGATGTTTGAAGGTGTCCTATGTACTAGGAACAATACATAATACCTATGAGACCAATGGAATCAGCTTATTTATTTAACAGCTTGCCTTTATTATTTTTTAAACAACTCAAGTTGGCAAACATATCCAATACTTCTTACTCCTATTTTCTCCACAGCAACAATCATGTGAGGTGGATTGGACTGAGAGTGAGTGACTGGCCCAAAGCTAAGGCAGGACTAGAGCTCATGGTCTCTTGCTTTCTAACCTGGTGACTTAACTACTAGGCTAAACGGGCTGTCTTATGCATATGCTTATGTACTCCTTCTACCCCCACTTTTAATAAAGTATATATTTTTTAAGAAAATAAAAAAAATAAAAAAACACAAATTAAAATACTAGAAAAAAGGAAAATATTTTCAGTCCCAGAAATTTGCTTCTTTTCTATCTAAATTGTTTATTGTTGTGGTGATACTATTTTAGATCTTTGAAAAAATATTGAAATCCTCAACTAGTGATACAAAGAATGGTAGTTCTGTTAAGAAATGTCTAGGGTCAACACTATCTGGAAATAAGCAAATATGTAAAATTGCAAAGTAAATAAATCACTAAAAAGATGGCCGTGCAAAAGCCCTTGTCAGCAAAACCAGCAGTCTATAATGCTCCCACTGGTGACAGAAGAGTAACATACAATCACCAGAACTTTTCTCAATTTATATAAACCTGTGTGGAACACATGACTAGTGTTTTCTCAAGAGGCAATGTCAAGAGGACATGACATGAAAAATAGTGGGCATTATTTGTGCTGATGTTATGAGAACGAAAAATGAGCTCTCAGAGGGAAAGAAAGTATGATGATTTTCCAGAAAAACATAATAAATATATATTTTTTAAAAAAGACACTAAACCTTTGATTTTTTTTAAAAAAGCAACCAGTAATAGGCTGGTGCTCATATGCTGCTGTTTCTCTACCAGCAATAGCACGGTAAACAAAAGGCAAGATAAATATGCCTTCAAGTTGAACTTGACTCTTGGTGATTGCAACCTTGCAATTTCAGGAAGTATGACATATGTAGTTTGCCATTTATTTCTACCACCCCATTTTTCTGAAACCCAATCTAGCCAACAACATGCATCTACTGAACCTATGTTTACAGTCCTATTAACTCTATCTTTATAATATCAGGGCTCTGTCTAAATCATTTAAACTTCAAGATGAGAAGCAGCCAATTTAAGCTGCTACTTTGATTTACACCTTTTGAGTGCATATACAGAATTTCCAGCAGCTCTTGTTTTGGAAATACACACTGCTTGTTGCCATGTATGCATAGAAACATCATGAGGACAATTATTGGCTACACACCAGAATACCATGTACAGTCTCTAATACCCTGTACTTTTTACAAAGACTTCCTTTGATTGCTGATCTCTGTTCTATCAGATATGTGCTTTTTAAAAAACAGGAACTTGTTTTGTTGCAAAACAAGTGCAAAAAAGATTGCATCAAACCCTATTATTGCCTTAATACCTTCCAATATAATACCTTTGTTGGAATAAATATCCATCTGGTTCAGTTCCAAATGGGGAGAAAGACAGTGGTGGGATTCATGTAATTTAACAACTGGTTCTCTGCCCTAATGATTTCTTCCAACAACCAGTTTGCCAAACTGCTCAGAAAGTTAACAACCGGTTCTCCCGAAGTGGTGTGAACTGGCTGAATCCCACCACTGGAGAACGACACTGGAAACTTGGAGACTGATTGGAAAGATGGTTTAATGAAGCAGAACCATCAAGCCCTTGGTCCTGGTGCAGCTAACCACATGGAGTTGAGAGAGAGAGGTATTTATACCGTCTCTTGGGCTTTGCACTTGAACTTCCTGTTCCTTTGCAAGAACATTTATTCTATTGGCTGTTGTAGGGGTCACAGCTAACTTTGTAGGCTGTCTGAGTCCTAGGCTTGGTTGATGCTTGCTGGGTGATGCAATGTACCTAGGTGATTGTGCCATGTGGTGAGCTCTGCTGCTAGGTGGATTAATCCTATTATGTCCTGGAGGGTCATGTCTTAATCCCATCACCCTGGAGCTGGAGGTCTTTTGTCTTGTAGATAGGATGGCTCAGTCTTAATGGGCATCAAATATCTGCTGGGGGGCAGGGAGCTGTTTTCTGTCTTTAAAACATGTTTCTTCTTTTATCATCCAGGGAAATACAATATTCTTCTTTTTAATATTTCTCAAAATATTTCATTCTTCTAGGAGGGTGCTAATTTATAATCCCAATAATGTCTTAGTGACTGTGTTTAAACATATTGCTGGAAGAGTGCGCCTCTGCCCAGCAAAAACAAACAAACCAAAATTAAAAGGGAAATTAATGGAATAATGCATTCTGCAAAAATGGAGGGTAGAGGAAGGGCAGGTATTATTTGGTGCTTTCTATATTGGCCCAGTCCACCAATTTCTGAGAGCACTTATAATGTTTCAAAATCCCAGATCAAACAGGATTATGCAGATGCAAACCAATCATGTAGCAACTTTTATATATTATTGTAAATTTTTCAATATAACATTTCTTTCTGAATATGTTTGCATCTCACATCATGAATGGATCAATTGATTTAAAAGAGTGTAGACTATTTTGTTTTCTCTTCCTGGTTAACTCTCTAGTTCCTCCATGAACATCTAGACCAATTAAATGACTGCTGGGCCTAACTGAGCCAATAGGACCAGATAAGCTCTATGTCAGTGTTTCTCAACCTTGGCTATCTTTAGATGGTGGGCTTCTACTCCCAGAATTCCACAGCCAGCTTTGTGTTTGTCTTTGTGGTAATGCAGGAGCTTGCTCTTCCTGAGACCATCTTATGCGAGTTGCCCCTAAACACATTTCGCTTCTTACTTTGTTACAGAGTTCCTGATTATGACCTTAAGTGGATAGCTGTGTTCCTATCAAACAGGCGACAAGTAGTCAAAATAGGCAACCCTATCAAACCCTGCATCTGTTAACAGTAGTGTCCCCCAAGGTAGCGTTTTAGGACCCACACTCTTTATACTTTACATAAATGTACACAACTCCCAGAATTCCCTAGCCAGCTTTGTTGAAATCTACCCATCTTAAAGTGACCAACATTGAGAAACACTCTTTTACCTGAACCATTCCTCCCATCCTGGTTTGCTGCCCCAGACTGCTCTCTCCCAGGAAGCAACTCAGCCAACCTCAGCCTGTTGAGCATAGAGAAGATAAATGTTTACAGGAAAATGTATAATGCATGATAAGGAAGAAGAATTCTTATTAATGTCACAATATTTTCATTATTTTGTACCTATTTTAGATACCTTAAAGTATTTTAATGGTTGCAATGGAGAAGTGTTTAAAAGCTGTTCTCTTGAGCAAGAATATGGTTGATTTCAGCTGTAATGATAAGATTTAATGACCTTCTGTTTTCATTAAAATTTACCTCATTTAAACTGTCAATATGTAAACCAAACATGACCTTTCTACAAGCAAGGAAATGTATATTAGGTGAAATGTTATCAAACTAATCTATGCCACAATACCCTGGACTGAACTGACTTTGACAAATTGCAACAGCTGCTAGTACAAGTACCATATTTACACTTTTAGACTTCCTATTTGCTTTTGACTTGCCAAGGTGAATTCATTGCTGCTTTCTGATCTCTCTTTTTCTTTATCTCTGTTCCTCTTTGATAAGACATTTATCAAAATTCCTTTTAGAGGTCATGGGAAAGTTGTTTAGAGCTTTGAAGACTTCACAATGAATTGAGGGTGTTACAGTTTTGTTCAAAAAAACCTTGTACCCAAATGCATTGTATTAAAGGAACTCAAAATAATCTTTAGTGAATTTGTAAACTTGTGCACATACTATATAACAGCTCTTGGATTGCAGCGTGACTAAAGGCATGAAGAGTACTCTTTAAAAATAACTTTAGTAAAGTTACATTATTTGTATGCTGCAATGCCAAAATGAAAAATGTAATGTATCTTTAAAAGTTTTGGCGGGAATTAGCACGTTGCTGATTGGTTGAGGCCACCGGCCGAACTGTATATAAAGAGAGGTTTGCCCCAGTACTGGTTGCTGGGTTCACTGTATATTAAAGAGCTGTTGTCACTACCCTGGTCTCCTGCCTCGTTATTGCCCAAACTTAACACTGGCGACGAGGATGGGATCCCGAGGCTAAAAGCACCAGGAAAGAGCTGAACGCACGACAAGGACCGAACCCAGCAAATTCAGGGCGGAAACGCAGCGATGGCCAGCTACACACCGCCCGCGCCGTTTGACCCATCCAAGGAGAAATGGGGGACATACATGACCCGTTTCGAGAGTTTCCTCGAGGCGAACGAACTGCAAGGAGTTCCAGACAACAGAAAAAGGGCATATTTCCTGAGCCACTGCGGTCCCGAGGTCATCGACATCGCAGAAGCCCTGGCAGAGCCAACGCCGGTACAATCGGTATCGTGGCAAACTCTGCAGAACCTATTGAAGAACCATTTCGCGCCAACACCGTCCAAATACGTGCAACGTTTTGAATTTGGAGAGCGCAGACAGCAAGAGGGCGAGTCCATCAGCGAATACATGGCCGCCCTAAGGAAAGCCTCTAAATATTGTGGGTACCGAGATTTGGATGAGGAACTGTTGGAGCAACTCATCCGTGGGGTCAGGGACATTCGTTTGCGGAGGCGGCTGCTATCCAAGAGCAACCTAACGCTGGCAAACGCTCTGGACGAAGCCAGAGCTCATGAGATGTCCACCCAAGCAGCGGAAACCCTACAAAAGCCGCTCACACCAATGGCGAGCGCGAAATCAACTCCGGTCCACAACGAAGAAATCCAGACCGAATCAGACGGCGAGGATGAGGAAGGAGTTTTCCACACCGGGAGACCGAGAAAGGAAGACCGAGATGAATGCGGAAGTTGCGGAGGGCAACACCAGCGTCAACAATGCAAATTCAAGGACGCTACATGTCGGCGGTGCGAGAAGAAGGGGCACCTGGCTCAAGTCTGTCGAGCACCCCAACCTTCCCGCCGAAAATTCAAACCAACCAATCAGAGTGCGGGATCGGCAGGGCGACCCGTGATTGGTCAAAACAAAAAGGGCGCGAAGTCAAATCGAACGACTGTGATAGTGGGTCGTGCAGCGACCCGGGTAGAGAAGAAAATCTTCACAAAACCGAAAATCGAAGGAGTGCCGTGCCGACTGGAGGTGGACACAGGGTCAGCGATCACAATCATGTCCTGGGACATTTTCGCAAAAGCTTTGCCGAACATCGCCAAGCACAAACTGGGGACACAGCGGCTAAAAGTTCAAGACTACCAAGGGAATCGCATCCCTGTTCGAGGGACAACATCCGTCCGCGTCGAGTACGGACCACACAAGAAAACCCTACCCATCACGATAGTCGAGGGGACCCTACCAAGCTTGTTGGGACTAGACTGGTTTCGAGCATTGGGCATGGGAGTGACTGGCATCTACAGAAACGACTTTAACCTAAAGGACGCCCTCATGGAAGAATTCGAAGATGTTTTCAAAGACTGCCTGGGCAAGTACAAGGGGACCCCTATTTCTTTCAATTTAGATCCTCAGGTAGCCCCCATACGGTTAAAAGCGAGGAGGGTTCCTTTCGCCCTTAAGCCCAAGATTGATCGGGAAATAGACAAACTAGTCAGTCAAGGGATACTAGTACCAGTCGACCATGCGAAATGGGAGACGCCAATCGTCACCCCAGTAAAACCAGATGGGTCAGTTCGAATTTGCGCTGACTACAAGGCGACCTTAAACAAAGCCTTGCAAAAAAGCGCTTACCCGGTTCCAGTGGTGCAACACTTGCTGCACTCGCTGGGGCAAGGGCACATTTTTGCCAAATTAGATTTGGCCCAAGCCTATCAACAGCTGCCCGTAGATGCCAACACAGCCGAAGCCCAGACAATTGTAACACAGAGGTGCCTTTAAATGTACCAGATTACAGTTTGGGGTAAGTGTGGCACCTGGCCTTTTTCAAAACTTAATGGAGCGACTTCTGCAAGGGCTCCCGGGGGTGGTACCATATTTTGATGATGTGTTGGTATCCGCCGAGAATTTGGAAGAACTAGGGGAGCGTTTGAGAAAAGTTTTGGGCATTTTCCGGTCAGCCGGTCTAAAAGCTAAAATGAACAAATGCCAAATAGGGGTAGAATCCGTAGATTTCTTGGGCTACCGAATAGACAAGGAAGGAATTCACCCCACAGAGAGCAAAATCAAGGCAATAAAAAAGGCCCCAGCCCCCAGAAACAAAACAGAGCTACAGGCATTTCTGGGTCTATTGAACTTTTACGCGGTCTTTTTAAAAAATAAGGCAACTGTTGCCGAGCCGCTACATAAGTTACTGGGAAAGAATGCTGTTTGGTCTTGGGGAAAGGCAGAAGCTAGAGCATTCGAGGCAGTAAAAAACCTACTATCGAACGATAGTTTACTGATCCAGTACAATAGCACAATGCCAGTGGTGTTAGTTTGCGACGCATCCCCCTATGGGGTGGGGGCTGTGCTCAGCCATAGACTCCCGAATGGCACAGAAGCCCCAATAGCCTTCTACTCCAGAACGATGTCCTCGGCAGAGAGGAACTATAGTCAGTTGGATAGGGAAGCCCTAGCCATAGTTTCAGGAGTGAAAAAATTTCACGAATACGTTTTTGGTCGAGACTTTGAAATTATTACAGACCATAGACCACTATTAGGGTTGCTGGCTGGCGACCGGCCAACACCCGTGGCACTCTCGCCCCGATTGACCCGATGGACTATCTTTCTAGCTGCCTACTCCTATAAACTGCGGCATCGGCCAGGAAAGGAGTTGGGGCATGCGGACGATTAAGCAGATGCCCACTGCCAGGGGCGATCGAGACCCCACCCGGGACACCCATACTGTTAATTGACTCTCTGGACTCTGGCCCAGTCACGCCTAAGGAGGTGGCTCGGGCTTCATACCGGACATTACTTTGAGAACTGTAATTGGTTGGGTTCAAGAGGGTGGCCGCTGCGGCGTTCCAAATAATTTGTTAAGAAAAGCAGGGAATTATCAGTGCAAGGGGGTTGCCTGCTCTGGGGGGATAGGGTGGTTGTTCCAGAGAAACTGAGGGGAAAAGTTCTGGAACTTCTGCACGAAGGTCACCCTGGGATCGTGAGAATGAAGGGGTTAGCTAGGAGCTATGTGTGGTGGCCCCTAATGGACAAAGAGATTAGCGACAAGGTTGGCAGATGCCAAGTGTGCCAGGAGTCCAGACCACTACCACCTACGGCCCCAATCCGGGAGTGGGAGAAACCCCAAGGCCCATGGTCCCGTATACATATAGACTTCGCCGGCTCCTTCCACGGCCAAATGTTTCTAATAGTGGTGGATGCATTCTCCAAATGGTTGGAGATCATCCTAATGAAATCCACAACCGCTGAAGCTGTCATTTCAGCACTAAGGCACCTTTTCGCAACGCACGGGTTGCCGGACACTCTAGTGTCAGACAATGGGCCACAGTTCACTGCGACACGTTTTGAGGGGTACTTGGCCGAAGAGGGCATCCGACATGCCCTCTCGGCGCCTTTCCACCCTGCGACGAACGGCCTTGCTGGACGTTTCGTCCGGGGCGCGAAAGAGGCATTGTCCAGAAGTGGCCCAGGCGATTGGCAATCACAAATTGATGCATTCCTAACGGTACAACACAGAACCCCTTGTGTGGCCACTGGCCGCAGCCCAGCAGAACTACTGATGGGACGAAAACTAAGATGCCCATTAGACCGTTTAAACCCGAATTACACGCCAGACGGGTACAAAACAACACCAGGCAAAACAAGAGAACTGGCCATAGGAAGCTATGTATGGGCACACAATTACGGTGATGGCCCAAACTGGCTAAAGGGAACAATCATAGACACCACGGGCCCCAAGTCGTACCTCGTGGAGATAGAGGACGGCCGGGTGTGGAGACGCCACATAGATCAGCTAAGAAATAGAATTAACACTAGACCAGAGATAGATGGGACGGGCCCTGACTACTCATTGATTGAACCCACAGCTGACTCAAGCCGAGAAAAAACGGGGGACTTATCTGGTTCAGACGAGGTCCAGCGACACCATCCGGTCCTTCCTGAGGACAGCAGGCACGACTCGGCAAGTAATCCAAGGCCGGATGGCCTGGAGGAGGAGCTGAGAGGAACGAGCAGTCCCTCCCGTCAGCTCGACTCACTCCCAGAAAATGAACTGCGCAGGTCCGGGAGAGTTAGGAAACGCCCAGCGTACCTGCGCGACTACGTAGAGAAATAATATGCTAAATGTATGCAAATATGAGTAAAGTGTTTTCTGGGAGGGAAGGAGTGTAATGTATCTTTAAAAGTTTTGGCGGGAATTAGCACGTTGCTGATTGGTTGAGGCCACCGGCCGAACTGTATATAAAGAGAGGTTTGCCCCAGTACTGGTTGCTGGATTCACTGTATATTTTATTGATCACATTTATTGATATTAAAGAGCTGTTGTCACTACCCTGGTCTCCTGCCTCGTTATTGCCCAAACTTAACAAAAAATGTCTGGACTGTGTGCTAGATATGGCTTATAAGACTTCTCTAAATTGCTGCTTGTTTATTTATTTTGTATGGAGTAGCAAAATGCAGCATAGTGCATAAAATTCATAGAAACAGCATATAAATGTGCATCAGAATATAAAACACAAAATCAGTACATTATTTAAAAAAACACTATCAGTAATTAATAAAAATATGTATCTGGATCAGGGGTGTAAAACTCAATTTAATTGAGGGCTGCATCAGGGTTGTGTTTGAATTCAGGCTGGGCTAGGCATGGCCAGGGTGGCCATTGCCAGTTTGACATCACTCATGTTGGGGGCGCCTGTGGTGACCCAATGCTCTGCCATCGGAAATGGACTCTGTTTTTGGCTGTGACGGCCTCCTGCAACCCTCTGCCAGTGAAGATAGAGCTTGGGAGAGCCGTGTGCAGCCGTTGTGAGGTCTGTTTTCATGGCAGAGGCACTGCAGGCCAGTCCTTCACTGTTTCCAGGGCAATCCCACAGGCCAGATCTAAGCATCCCATGGGCCGGATCTGGGCCGCGGGCTTGAATTTTGACACTCCTGATCGAGATGATTTAGCCATTGGACAACAGCACATTCAAGATGATGCATTTCATGCAAGGATCTAGGGAATCTTCTCAGGGGGCATTCCATCACAATATAATGTAAAGTTTGTGGGATGTTCCCACAGTCGTAGTTAGGATTATCAACCAGCCCCCATTTAGCACCCGCCATGGTTCAGAACCTGCCATCATTCAGATCCAATTGAGCTCTGTCCAGAATGAATACTGAAATTGCTGCTGACATTATGAGTAGAGTTTTCTTCCTGAAATGTGCTCTATTTTTCCAAACGTTCTCTCTTTACACAGAAGTGCTAAGCCGCTCAGATATGGGGGCTATGAAATGCGAAAGACTACGTGTATTCCTGAACAAAGATAGCTCAGCCACTTCGAATCACACATTGATAACTCCAAGACTGGATCACCATGATATGCTCTATACACAAAATTGTCTCTGGGATTAATTTTTATGCCACAACTGTGACAGAATGCAGTATCTAGGCTAAAGAAAACCACTCTCTTACCCCAATTTAGATTTTCATGTATTGCTTTTATTGCATAACATATTTCTTTTATTATTTATGGAAGCTGTTTAAAAATGTATGAAACACCTAAATAGATATTGGCGTATACATATTTTAATATACATTAACTAATAATAGTAACACCAAATGCCATTTTGTGAAATCACAAGTTTGTGCATGATATGATTCAACATAGAGTAGATATATTCACTGTAAATCTTAATTAGATAATTAATTTGAGGATTGGTAAATCCTTTTAGGTTAAATAAGCCTTATAAATAGGCATTAAATATGTATCAAAATATTTATTTTCTGTCAAACTTGTGTTTCTAAACTAAGTTTTTCTAAACAATTAAAATACATATTGCTATATTGAGACCTAAAAACTATAGTGAAATATTAGAAGAAAATCTGAAAATCAGAGGATAATTCAGCTTGAACTTTATTTATTTCATATTTATAGCCTTCCCCAATCTAAACGGACCTGGGTGGGTATAGTAAAGTCAAGACAAAAGCAAAATATCAAAAACCAGATACAAATAATGGGAAAGAATAACCAGTGATGTATCTAATACAATATAGGCATAACTGGAATTAAACTTCCAACCGCTGGAATAATAGTGGCAGTAACACAGGGACATGCATCTTTATCACCAGTGGAATGTTGTTCTTACCAGTAAGAAGATATAACACATGCCCATATTTCATGATCCTTGCAAGGACAGGAACTCAGTTACCACTCTCTTTTGAGGCCTGCTTGGATTGGCAGATTCAATTTCAGCAAGTTGTTGCCTGTCATATTTCAGTGCTGTGCCAAAAAGAACTTCAATCAGTACTTTGAGAACAAGGAGTGGAAGGATACCAATTGGTGATGTATTTCCTGGTGATGTATATAATTGGTTCCATGGTTTTTAAATTTGTTCAGCCACATTTAGTATTAAAAAAGAAACAAAGTTCACCTCAATATTTTTCCTTTCTCTTTAACTGAAGATAGTATTTCATACCAATAGTGCCTAGTAATACATGCCTGTGAAAGGTTACTTTTTTCAGTTGGTGATTAAAAAACAATAATATATGGACAATACTTGACAAAATAGCTTGTTTTGATCAAATTTGCATGAAATCTAATTCATATATGTAATGTATTACTGTAAGTTTTGGCGGGAGTTTTAGGCGGGAAATATCTCGTTTCTGATTGGATGCAGCCTCAGGCTGAAGTGTATATAAGGAGAGGTTTTTCTCCAGAGTTTTGCTGGGTCACCCATTATTAAAGAGCTGTTGTCACTAACCTGGTCTCCTGCCTCGTCATTACCCAAACTTAACATTGGCGACGAGGATGGGATCTTGAGGCAGAGCACCAGAACAGAGCTGAACTCACTACGAGAATCAAACCCAGCAAGGAGATGGCGAATGCAGCGATGACCGGCTACACGCCACCCGCTCCGTTTGACCCTGCCCAGGAGAAGTGGGGAATATATATGACCCGTTTCGATAGTTACCTGGAGGCAAACGAGCTACAGGGAGTCCCCGACAACTGCATACGGGCTTACTTCATAAGCCACTGTGGGCCCGCAGTCATCGCCGTCGCAGAAGCCCTAGCGGAGCGAACACCTACAATCCGTATCGTGGCAGACCCTTCAGACCCTCCTGAAGAATCACGCACCAGCCCGTCCAAATACGCTCGACGGTACGAGTTTGGGAGCGCAGGCAACAAGAAGGCGAGTCTATCAGCGACTACATGGCAGCCCTGAGACAAGCCTCCAAGCATTGCAGTACCGCGATCTGGACGAAGAGCTGCTGGAACAACTTATACGGGGGTCAGAGACATCCGTTTGAGGAGACGGTTGCAGCCAAGAGCAACCTGACATTGGCAAACGCCTGGACGAAGCCAGAGCCCATGAGATGTCCAACCATGCAGCAGACACCTTACAAAGCGACTCACGCCGATGGCGGGCGCAAAGCCGAGCACAGTCCACCACGAAGAAACCTATCGTGAGTCAACCAGCGAAGAGGAGGAAGAAGTCCACTACACCGAAAATCGACAAGGGAAGACCCGGAGGAATGCGGAAGTTGCGGGGGACATCAGCGCCAAAGATGTAAGTTCAGGGACGCCATTTGCCGGCGGTGTGAAAGGAAGGGGCACCTGGCTCAAGTCTGCCGAGCACCCCAACCTTCCCGCCGAAAATTCAAATCGCCAATCAGAGCGGCTCTGAGTCAGAGATGCAAACCCCACATTCCGCGAAATTTCAAACCAGCCAATCAGAGCGAGATCGGCAAGGCGACCGCGATTGGCCAGGAAAGAAAGAGCGCGAAGTCAAACAGAATGACTGTCACCATAGACCACGCAGCTACCCGCATAGAAGAAAAGATCTTCACAAACCCGACAATTGAAGGCGTGCCGTGCCGACTGGAAGTAGACACAGGATCAGCTATCACAATTATGTCCTGGGACACTTTTGTGAAAGCCTTGCCGACATCGCCAAGCGCAAGCTACAGAAACAACGGCTCCGGTGCAGGATTACCAGGGCAACCGCATCCCTGTTCGAGGGACAACGACCGTCGAGGTCAAGTACGGGACATACGAAAAGACCCTGCCCATCACGTTAGTCGAGGAACCTTGCCAAGCTTGCTGGGGCTAGACTGGTTCCGGCGTTGGGAATGGGGTGACTGGCATCCACCGGATCGGATGCAACCTGCAAGATGCCCTAATGGAGGAATTCGCAGACGATTCGAGGACCGCTAGGCAAGTACAAGGGACCCCTATCTCTTCAATTTAGACCCCAAATAGCTCCCATTAGGTTAAAGGCAAGGAGGGTTCCTTTGCACTCAAACCTAAAATCGACAAAGAGTTAGATAAATTAGTCAGCCAGGGATACTAGTGCCAGTTGACCATGCCAAATGGGAGACGCCAATCGTCACCCTATAAAACCAGACGGGTCCATAAGAATTTGTGCTGATTACAAGGCTACCTTGAACAAAGCATTGCAAAAAGCGCCTACCCAGTTCCAGTAGTGCAACACTTATTGCACTCACTAGGGCACGGACAAGTTTTCGCCAAATTAGACTTGGCACAAGCTACCAACAGCTACCCGTAGATGCTAGCACAGCTGAAGCCCAGACCATTGTAACGCACCGGGTGCCTTTAAATGCACCGGTTACAGTTCGGGTGAGTGTGGCCCTGGGCTATTCAAAATTTGATGGAGCGGCTCCTACAAGGCTACCAGGAGTCGTGCCCTATTTCGATGATGTGTTGGTATCAGGGAAGATTTAAGAGAACTGGGAAGCGATTAAGGAAAGTTTTGGCCATTTTAGGTCGGCAGGATTAAAAGTTAAAGCAAAAAATGCCAGATAGGGGTCGAATCTGTTGAATTTTGGGCTATAGAATAGACAAAAGGATTCACCCCACTGAGAGCAAAGTCAAGCGATAAAGAGAGCCCCAGCACCCAAAAACAAGACAGAACTCAGGCTTTCCTGGGTCTGGTAAACTTTACGCCGTGTTTTTAAAAGACAAGGCAACCGTTGCTGAACCGCTGCATAAATTGCTTGGAAAAACACTGTTTGGTCTTGGGGAAGTCAGAGAATAGGGCATTTGAGGCAGTAAAAAGTTTGCTATCAAGCGATAGCCTGTTAATACAATACAACAACAGACTGCCGTTAGTATTGGTTTGTGATGCGTCCCCCTATGGAGTAGGAGCTGTACTTAGCCACAGACTCCCAAACGGCACTGAAGCCCCTATAGCGTTCTATTCACGAACAATGTCCCCGGCTGAGAGGAATTACAGCCAGCTAGATAGGGAGGCTCTCGCAATAGTGTCAGGGGTGAAAAAATTTCACGAATACGTTTTTGGGCGAGATTTCGAAATTGTCACTGATCACAGACCGTTATTGGGGTTACTGGCTGGCGACCGCCCAACGCCAGTAGCACTCTCACCTAGGCTGACCAGATGGACTATCTTTTTGGCCGCATACTCCTACAAGCTGCAGCATCGGCCTGGAAAGGAGCTGGGGCATGCGGACGCATTGAGCAGATGCCCATTGCCAGGGGAAATCGAGGACCCCACCCCGGGCACACCCGTCCTACTAATTGACTCTTTGGGACTCTGGCCAGTCACATCGCAGGAAGTGGCTCGGGCCTCCTACCGGGACGTTGTTTTAAGGACTGTAATCAGTTGGGTTCAAAGGGGATGGCCCGCTGCGCCGGGCGAACGTTTCAAGGAATTTGTAAAGAAAAAAGGGGAATTGTCTGTGCAAGGGGGGTGCCTGCTCTGGGGGGATAGGGTGGTAGTTCCAGAGAAGCTGAGGAAAAAAGTTCTGGAACTCCTGCATGAGGGTCACCCAGGAATTGTGAGGATGAAGGGTTTGGCTAGGAGCTATGTCTGGTGGCCCCTAATGAACAGGGAAATCAGTGACAGGGTTGGCCGATGCCAAGTATGTCAGGAATCCAGACCACTACCACCTACGGCCCCAGTTTTGGAGTGGGAGAAACCCCAAGGCCCTTGGTCCCGCATACACATTGATTTTGCCGGCCCTTCCACGGCCAAACATTTCTAATTGTGGTGGATGCATTCTCCAAATGGCTGGAGATCATCCTAATGAAATCCACAACCGCGGAGCTGTCATCTCAGCACTAAAACACCTGTTCGCCACGCACGGGCTACCGGACACCTCGTGTCCGATAACGCCCACAGTTCACCGCAGCATTATTTGAAGGGTACCTGGCTGAAGAGGGCATCCGACATGCCCTCTCAGCGCCGTTCCACCCTGCGTCGAACGGCCTTGCTGAACGCTTTGTTCGGAGTGCGAAGAAGCGCTATCACGGCGGCCCCGGCGATTGGCAGGCACAAATCGACGCATTCCTAACCGTCCAACACAGGACCCCTGTGTGGCCACCGCCGCAGCCCAGCCGAGCTATTAATGGGCGGAAGCTACGGTGCCCGCTAGACCGGCTACACCCGAACTACGTACAGGACGGGTTCAAAACAAAACCAGATAGAATCCGAGAGTTAAACATAGGAGACTCGGTGTGGGCACATAATTACAGCGACGGCCCAAACTGGAAGAGAGGGATAGTCATAGACAAAACGGGCCCCAAATCTTATCTAGTGGAACTAGACGATGGCAGAGTCTGGAGGCGCCACATAGATCAATTAAGAAACAGATTGAGCGATAAGGCAGAATTAGGCGAGACCAGCCCTGACTATGATTTAATTAACCCCACAGCTGACTGGAGCCGAGAACAAACAGAAATCGTAAGCAAAGAACCAAACAGAGATTTATCTGAGTCAGGCGAGGTCCAGCGACACCCTCCGGTCCCTCTAGAGGACAGCAGGCCCGAGCCGGCGAATAATCCAGGGCGGATGGCGGGAGGAGGAGCTCAGAGGAACGAAAAGTCCCTCCGGCACGCTCGACTCAACTCCAGAAAGTGAACTGCGCAGGTCCGGGAGAGTCAGGAGACGCCCCACGTACCTGCAGGACTACGTAGAGAAGTAGTATGCAAATATTGGCAAAGTGCCTTCTGGGAGGGAAGGAGTGTAATGTATTACTGTAAGTTTTGGCGGGAGTTTTAGACGGGAAATATCTCGTTTCTGATTGGATGCAGCCTCAGGCTGAAGTGTATATAAGGAGAGGTTTTTCTCCAGAGTTTTGCTGGGTCACCCATTATTAAAGAGCTGTTGTCACTAACCTGGTCTCCTGCCTCGTCATTACCCAAACTTAACAATATATAACAGCAGATCATTTATTGTATTCCATAATAGTCTAAGCTGTTCAAGTAAAACAGACAGACATTAAGCACATTTTTAGTAAACAGTACTTTATAAAGTTCAATATATTCTTGTTTTCAGCATAGTTATTAAATCCCTTTTTTAAACTTTGAAGCTATAAAAATGCTAGTTTGAGAACCAATTTAGTGTAGTGATTAAATGCTGGCTTAAAAAGCAGGAGCGTGGGCATTCTAGTCTTGCATTAGTCATAAAAGCTGTCTGGGTGATTTTTAGGTCAGTCACTCTCTTTCAGCCTAACTCACCTCTCAGGGTTGTTGTTGGGAGGAGGGGATAGGACAGTGATGGTGAACCTTTCTGGCACAGAGTGCTGAAAAGGTCATGCTGAAACGGCACATGGCATGCGCTCGTCGGAGCTATGCTCCAGAAAAGCTCAACTTCCGGGTTCTAGCATGCATGTGTGCCTGATGATGAGATGCACGATCACATGCCTGATGATGGCATGTGTGCCAGCCTGTGCATGGCTAGCACGCATGCACAGGCTGGTTTTCAGCACTGCTTCATGAGCAAAGGGATCACGTTCTGGAAAAGCCCAACTTCTGGATTCTACCGTGCATGTGAGCCTGACAATCAGCTGGCTGGCACCCATATGCAGGCTGGTTTTCGGCACTGCCACATAGGGAAAGGGATCCCGCTCCAGAAAAGCCTAACTTCTGGGTTCTGGCATTCATGCACACCCGACAATCAGTTGGCCAGTGCGCATGTGCACACCGGTTTTCAGCACTTCTGCATGCACGAAGGACAGCTGATCGTCATGCACGCATGCAGGGCAGAAACCCAGAAGACAAACAGGGAAGGCCGCGTGTGCTGAGCAACATGGCTTCACTTGCCACTTTAGGCATGTGTGCCATAAGTTCGCCATCATGGGGATAGGAGAAAGAAAGAATACTGTGGATGTTCACCACCTTGACTCATTTATAAAACTAATAAAGTTTGTATAAATATCTACAAAAAGTAAAGCCTATGAAAGAAAACAGCTATACAATGGTATCTCAGTACTCATCGTTGGCTGGTTCTGGACAGTCCAATGAGTACCAAAAACAATGAGTACCGATTTTTTCCCATAAGGAATAATGTAGTGACTGACAAGGCAGCCGACACAGACAAGTTCTAGATTGTGTGTTGAGTACCAGACAAACGATGAGTACCGTGACAAAATGTTCATGTCAAAATGTGTTGAGTACCAAATTTGATGAGTTTTAAAGCACAATGTACCATTGTGTCTAAACTGTTTTATATATTTCCAAGTAAATATGGCTATCTTGCAAAAACTTACTTGTTTTTCTTTTATTTGTTTTTATGAACTATTTTATGACACCCGTATCAGAATAAAACTTTACAATAATAGTATTACAATTCTTATCTTCTTTCTAAAACATGCTAATAATTCATGGAGTATGTTTTCCTCTAGAGCTGTATTTTTAATAACTGCATTGGATAGTAAAACTAAGGAAGAAAGAAACTGAGAAAAAAATATCTTAAATTCCTGATGTTATAATAATATAATAATATAACAACAGAGTTGGAAGGGACCTTGGAGGCCTTCTAGTCCAACCCCCTGCCCAGGCAGGAAACCCTACACCATCTCAGTCAGATGGTTATCCAACATTTTCTTAAAAATTTCCAGTGTTGGAGCATTCACAACTTCTGCAGGCAAGTCGTTCCACTTATTAATTGTTTTAACTGTCAAGAAATTTCTCCTTAGTTCTAAGTTGCTTCTTTCCTTGATCAGTTTCTACCCATTGCTTCTTGTTCTACCCTCAGGTGCTTTGGAGAACAGCCCGACTCCCTCTTCTTTGTGGCAACCCCTGAAATATTGGAACACTGCTATCATGTCTCCCCTAGTCCTTCTTTTTATTAAACTAGACATACCGAGTTCCTACAACCGTTCTTCATATGGTTTAGCCTCCAGTCCCCTAATCATCTTTGTTGCTCTTCTCTGCACTCTTTCTAGAGTCTCAGCATCTTTTTTACATCGTGGCGACCAAAACTGAATGCAGTATTCCAAGTGTGGCCTTACCAAGGCATTATAAAGTGGTATTAACACTTCACGGGATCTTGATTCTATCCCTCTGTTTATGCAGCCCAGAACTGTGTTGGCTTTTTTAGCAGCTGCTGCACACTGCTGGCTCATATCTAAATGGTTGTCCACTAAGACTCCAAGATCCCTCTCACAGGTACTACTATTGAGCAAGGTACCACATATACGGTACCTGTGCATTTTGGTTTTTTTGCCTAAATGTAGAACCTTAATTTTTTCACTGTTGAATTTCATTTTGTTAGATAGCGCCCAATGTTCAAGTCTGTCAAGATCTTTCTGTAACTTGAACCTATCTTCTGGAGTGTTGGCTATTCCTGCCAGCTTGGTGTCATCTGCAAATTTGATGAGTTCCCCATCTATCCCCTCGTCCAAGTCATTGATGAAGATATTGAAGAGTACTGGGCCTAAAACAGAGCCTTGGGGTACTCCACTGCATACTTCCCTCCATGTGGATGTAGTTCCGTTGAGGACTACACGTTGAGTGCAGTTGGTCAGCCAGTTACGAATCCATCTGGTGGTGGTGCTGTCTAACCCACATTTTTCTACTTTATCTAGTAGTAGGTTATGGTCTACTTTATCAAATGCTTTACTGAAGTCCAAGTAAATTATCTTCCTCTGGTCTACTAATTTTGTCATTTTGTCAAAGAATGCAATCAGATTAGTCTGGCATGATCTGTTTTTGTATTGTGAAACAATTTAGTGAAGTAATCCCCATTTCTCTGTCACACTGTTATTTAACTCACCCTTATAGCACCACCTTGCGCAAATTTAATATAATGATAAATTCTGCTTATCTTATAAATTATGGATATGTTTATTAAACAAAATAAAATATAAACTAAAATAATTAAGTACAGTCTTATGCATAACACACAACTGCTTGAAGGTACATACCATAAAACTTTCTATTGAACTTTCAGATAAATGTGTACCCAATCCAAATTCTATTAAAGACTACTTTAAACAGATATGACGTGTAAGCATAAATACTGAGTGAAGAACTTTCCGACATGTAGGTTAGAAGAGCTATCTTTACCTATCTTACTACTTACAAATAATGCCAGAGTATGATTAGAATGAAAACCTGCTTGGTGTAGGGGAAAGGCATTACCGAAGGGGTAAGAAACAGGGAGACCATGGGTTCTAGTCCTATATTAAGCAAAAGCCAATGGGATAACTTGCTAATCCTTCTCTCTGAGCTCTAGGAAGCAGCCAGTGGTAAACTACCTGCTAAAATCCTGCCATCCATCCTTAGTTAAAGTCTACAGGATATGTTAAGGATAGAACTGGTGGTTCCATCTGGCTTTTCCTACCCTGTTTTCCTACCAGTCATTATCAAACACCCATCAATTACTCTTCTTAATGTGAGGATGGAATTCAGTCTAGGAAAACAGACATATTTTGACAGATGGCAAGACTCAGCTTTTGTTTAAAAGTATTGCATGGGTATATTCTGGAATAATTCTAAACCATATCCTCTCTGGATTGAGCTATACCACAACACTGCCAAGGCCATGTTCAAAAGCAGTCTGAGTGAATGGATTAGTTGCTGTTCACAATACTGTAGTTGGCTCATTGCTTAAAGACGGTGGGAAATGATGTTGAAGGACTATCGAAGAAAATGGTTGGTAAAGCACATTATCCTTTGAAAATGCTGTGTTGGGATAAGGGTGAGGGGAAACACTAATTCCGGTATTTCTAGTGAAATTTAAGACTGGTGTGGTGTAGGGAGAACCATGAAACATCATGAAGATGTAGCAACAAAAAACAAGTTGCTCAGTCATATTTTTTTGCTGCAGTTAATTGTAAATCACAAAAGATTCCAGGAAAAGAAAAATAAATTATAAATATGGTGTTTGTTGGGGATAATTTTCAACCTTATTTTTCTGAGAGTTGCATTGTTAGATGCAAAGTGTCTGCTCATTAATTCAAACTTGTAAATATGTAGCTCATTGAATACACTGAAACTGTAAAACATGCTCCTTGACCCCAAAAGTTCAGACCTCAAAAAAACCACAAACAGCGTTGAATTGTTTGGATAGCAACTGCTCTGAACATTTCAGACCATAGTATAAATTCATGAGATGAGAAAGATGTGCCTTCAACTATTTTCTTGCTACTATATAAAATTTAATTTCAGAGTTGAGATTTCCTTTGATGGGGCTAGATTAAGATGTTTTATGGACCCTCCTTCAACGGATATAAGTTCCTTGCACAGTGCTTTCAAATTCACTGAATTGATGTCTGAAATTACCTGTAATGTATAAATGTTTTATAGAACCTTAAACTGAGTTCAGCACAGTGTATATTATGTTTTTATTTTGTTTGCTATGTTATGAGGATCCCAGAAGCAGTCAAGAGTTGGGTGATACCTAAATCGAAAATGTATAACATAAAATGAATAAATCTGAATAAATCTGAAACTAGTATGACAATTTAATTAAAGTCAAATTATTATGGGAGGGTGAGTCGTTTTCAATTTGTAGCTTGTAGCACATGATTTCAATACATGCTCAATGGTTTCAGATAAGAAGCATGAAAATTAATTCAATAATTCTTCATGATTCTTCTTCATGCAGTATTCCAATACAATCTTTTCTATATAGTTTCATTTCACTTCAGTCAACTCTAATTCTGATATTGCAGTAAATTTAATTTGTCCTTTGGACCCAACTTACCGTACATAATATGTTCTAGGACTAATCAAAATCTAAGCTAGATGTTGAGGAAGAAGTTGACATTTTTATCATCAGTTCTGTTTCTAGTGAGATAGAAAGCTATGTTCCTTACAGTTTACTGCTTAGTCTAAAAAATCGTGTCACTTTATCTAAGTTAAAGTGTGCTGTGGCTGGGAATAAGGTAGGCAATATACAAGTAGGCAAGAATTAGTTTTACCATCCTGATTTGTTGAGTTTATATCTTTCAGAAATTAAACTGCATTTATAAAAACTTTTTATTTTGTCTGCTTGCTAGGAACCTTATCCCACTTTCTGTAATACTATTTTGCTCACAAAAGTTTCCAAATACCCATTGATTAGACACTTAAAGAAGGGAACTGTTTTAAGGAAAATATACTGTTGTTTGAAAGTTAAGCAAAAATTGTGGTAAAAATCTTTATTGGAAAGAATACTGGAATAATACACAACAGCTGTACAAAAAATTCAGCTATTGCTTGCAAAACATCTCAAATGGGCCAATGTTGAGTGAATTCAAAACTATTGTGCAGGGAATATGTTTCAAATGCCTTTTTGTGGTTCTGATTGATATCAACTATCCAGGGTACTCTTCTTATGTCATTACTATGGAAACACCCATAAAAACTTCATTTTATTTGATACTTAATAGATGGCAAATACTTCAGGGAGGGAGGGGGAAGAGAGGGAGAGAAGGAAGGAAGAAAGGAAGAAGGAAGGAAGGAAGGAAGGAAGGAAGGAAGGAAGGAAGGAAGGAAGGAAGGAAGGAAGGAAGGAAGGAGACTTATTTCCATGTCCCTGTTTTCCACATTCTTGACCATTTCTCTAAAGGTTTTGTGAATGCAGTATTAGAAATCAATAGAAATCAAATAAATAAATAAATATAATATAGAACTGTAAGAACAAAAGCCAAAACACAAATGAAAAATCTTGTGCATTCACATATTTAGTGTAAGTAGATAATAGAATATCTACTTTGCATATTGTTGATATGCAACAATATCGAACGAACTCCCCCCGGGCTTACGCCAGATATCTGACCTTCGGACATTCCGTCGCGAACTGAAAACATATCTCTTTATTCGCGCGGGGCTGGCTTGAATGGAATTTTAAACTCAAATTTTTAGCAATTTTAATGGGGTTTTTGGTTTTATGGTAAATTTCTTAAATTTTTCAGGCTCATTTAATAAGTTTTTAATTGATATTTTAACTTTGTATATTGTATATTGTTCTTTGTTGGTTTTATTCTGCCTGTACACCGCCCTGAGTCCTTCGGGAGAAGGGCGGTATAAAAATCAAATAAATAAATAAATAAATAATAAATAAATATACATTTTTAAACACTTTATTTTAAATTTTATTTTTTATCCCTCCTTTGTTATTTTTATAAATAATTCAAGGTGAAAAGCATACCTATTATATACTGGAATTTGTCTTGTAACGCTGCACAGTTTGTTGATGATTGGAAAAAACCTTCCCCAACTGGGTGATCTTGATATCAAGTGTGGCTGAAAGGTTTGTTATAGAAGGACTTTCTATAGGAAGAAGTTTCAGAAGGATTCATTTACTCAGCAACATCAAAGGTAGCTCACAGATAAAACTGTGATACAGGGCAACAATAAGAAAAACAAAGTACATTCTTAACATAGAAATGTATTCTGCTGGTTAAAGCTAAATGACAGTCCATTCAATAGTAGGCCTGAATTCAAATAACATGCATCGTTAGCCTTTCTGCTCCTTATACAATATCTCCCCACCTAGGAAATCTCTGGTGATAGGAAAGTTGTAAGTTCAATAAGAACAATCATTTGCTAGCCCTCAAGAGGCTCAAGATATACAATTCTCTATACTGCAAGTTGGACTGGCCATTGTTACGCCATGACCATTTCTTAGGAGATCTGTTTCCAAAACTGAATGTATTAACCA
Source organism: Ahaetulla prasina (assembly GCF_028640845.1). Taxonomy (NCBI): domain Eukaryota; kingdom Metazoa; phylum Chordata; class Lepidosauria; order Squamata; family Colubridae; genus Ahaetulla; species Ahaetulla prasina. The sequence goes on along the minus strand of NC_080544.1, from coordinate 53,769,646 downwards.
TTTGTTTTATATCACTATGGATCTATCCTAATATGTTTAATAGTCATAATACAAATGCTGCTGAAAAGGCAGGCAACAAGGTAATTTTTACAAAAATAATATGCCTGGATCAGTGGGAAAGTTGTACTACCTGTGGTAAAAAGGGGCTCCATGTCAGCACACTCCTCTTCTCTTTTTTTAAATATTGGCTTTATTATTATAAATTGATTCTAGGCTTAGTCATAACTTTACAGTATTTGGCATGTTCAAGAAAAAGCAGAATGAAATAATAAGAGCAACAAATAAAAAAGTCTTCATTTAGGAAACAGAAATTAAATGCAACAGATCTAGAATAGAGCTTACCTGGTCTGCCAATAATATTTGTGGTTTTTTTTTAAAAAAAAGACCTTGAAGACAAATTGAATATAAGTCAGCAGTGTGATGCAGCTGCAAAAAAAGGAAACACAGTGTTAGGGTGACTTGACCAAAGCATAAATTGTAAATTACAAGCAGTAATAGCTCCAATTTATATGGTGTTAGACAGATCCTTACTTGGGAGATTTGCCCTTTTCTTGTCACCACACTAAAAGTGATTTAAACAAACTAGAACATGCTAAGAGAAGGGCAGTATGTATGATTAAGGAACTAGCAAGTGCTATGAAGAGAGATTTTAATGGAATTGTGCATTTTTATTCTTGAGAAAATAAGATATAGAAAGGATGTGGTAGCACTTTTCAAAAAAATCCATAAAGGTATTATACTAAAGAAGACTATGATATATTCTCTACTGTTGCAGATTGCAACACATGGTATATGGATTTAAGTTACAGGAAAGCAGATTCTGATAGTTTAAAAAAACTTTTTAACACTAAACATAGTTCAGTAGTTCACTAAACAGTAGTTCAGTCAACTTAAAGAGCTGGTGGACTTCTTATGCTTGATATGTTTAAAGCAGTATCAAGACAAACATATTTTGTGGATGGCTTAATATGGATTTCTGCAGTTAGCAGGGTTTAAACTCTTCCTATTATTATTATTTTATTTTATTTAATACAAACATTCCATCTTTCATTGAACAGTGTGTCGTCTGGGTATAACATTATTTGTTTCTTAACAATTAAATTTACCACCATGTTTATTACTTACATTCATTCTTATATTAATACTAAATAATAATAATAATAATAATAATAATAATAATAATAATATGACATAACCCTAACATTTCTCTTTTTAACTTATATAATTTTACAGTGCATTGCTCTCATATTGATTCTCTAACCATTGATAAAATAATGTATATTTTATTATAATATATATCCCATATATTATAATAATCTGATTTTTCTTTTCCTTGAATTGCAAATATTAATCATTTATGCACATTCTAATATTTCCTTAATCACATTTTCATCTGTAGGGATCTCTTCACTTTTCCAGTTTTGTGTAAATACAATTCTAGCTGTGGTTATTACATAAATAATCATATATACAGTTTCTTTACTATAGGTTCCCGGTAAGATCCCCAACAGGAATAGTTCAGGTTTTAAGTCAATATGCTGTTGGATCATTTCTCCAGCCACATGTGAATTTATGCCCAATACCTTTTTGCTTCCACACATATCCACCACATTTGATAATACAACCCCTGTTGACATTTCCAACATTTTGTTGATTTATCTTTAAACATGTTTGCCAGTCTTTCGGGTGATAAATGCCATCTGTAAAACATCTTATATGTTTTAACATAACATAACATAACATCAGAGTTGGAAGGGACCTTGGAGGCCTTCTAGTCCAACCCCCTGCCCAGGCAGGAAACCCTACACCATCTCCCATATTAATAATATTTGGATGTATAAGTGCTTCCATCGTTGAAAGCCAGACTGGTATCTTCAACTAGTGTTGCTCTCTAATTTTTTCCCGTACTAGTAATAAAGCATTTCTTATATAGTGTCTTTGGAAGTAACCATGTATATTGTTTTTCCCATACTATAAGAAAGCATGCCAACCTAATTGCCGGCCATGTCCCTCCAATGTAATAATCGTGTATTTCTCAATACAATCCATTCCTTCAATCCAAGTTATCACTGCTGCCTGATAATATCTTCAAAAAGGGAGACCCCAGCCTAGTTGAAAATTACAGACCAATCTCTTTATGCTGTGTCACCTGCAAAGTAATGGAATCAATCATCAACCAATCCATTACCCTCCACCTAGAAACAAACAACCTATCTCTAATAAACAATTTGATTTCAGAAAAAAATTATCCTGTAATCTACATTGTCTACACTGCAAAAACATATGGACTACAAATCTTGATCAGGGCAAAGCAATAGATGTAATTTATATAGATTTCTGTAAAGCCTTTGATTCAGTAGTACATGACAAACTACGGCTAAAACTAAAATCCTACGGCATCTCCAGACCTCTCCATAATTGGATAACTGTGTTCCTATTAAACAGGCAACAAGTGATCAAAATAGGCAGCGCCTTACCAAATCCTGCACCTGTTAATAGCGGTGTCTCCCAAGGCAGCATTCTAGGACCAACACTCTTCATATTATACATAAATGACCTTTGTGATCATATTATAAGTAAGTGCGTTCTCTTTGCCAATGATGTTAAACTATTTAATACTACCAACAATGCAGCTACCCTTCAAAAAGACCTTGACTTTGTGTCAGAATGGTCAAAAAATTGGGAACTCCAAATCTCAACCAACAAATGCTCTATCTTACACATTGGCAAAAAGAATCAGAACACAAAATACAAGCTAGGTGGACATGACCTTGTAGATGACCCTTACTCTGTCAAGGACCTTGGACTACTCATATCAAATGATCTAAGTGCCAAAGCCCACTGTAACAACATCACCAAAAAGGCATTAAGAGTTGTAGAGCTAATCTTGCGTAGCTTCTTCTTCGGTAAGATTACACTACTAACCAGAGCATACAAAACATTTGCTAGACCAATTCTCGAATACAGCTCATCTGTCTGGAACCCACACTGCATATCGGACATTAATACAATTGAGCACGTCCAGAAATATTTCACAAGAAGAGTCCTCCACTCCTCTGCTCGCAACAAAATACCTTATGTCACCAGACTTGAAATTCTGGATTTAGAACTATGCCACCTTCGGTATGACCTGAGCATAGCTCATAAAATCATCTGCTACAATGTCCTTCCTGTCAATGACTACTTCAGCTTCAACCACAACAATACACGAACACACAATAGATTCAAACTTAAAGTGAACTGCTCCAGTCTTGATTACAGAAAATATGACTTCAGTAACAAAGTTGTTAATGCCTGGAATGCACTACCAGACTCTGTGGTTTCATCCCAAAGTCCCCAAAACTTTAACCTAAGACTGTCTGCTATTGATCTCATCCCATTCCTAAGAGGTCTCTAAGGGGGGTGCATAAGAGCACCAGCATGCCTAAAGTCCCTGTCCTAATGTTCCCTTTAATTGTATTCATTTTATGTATTCAATTCATGCTTATACTTATATAGATTATTTAATATGTACTCAACAAAATAAATAATATAAATAAAAATATAAAAATATAATTCCCATTTCGGTAATCCAAATCCTTCTCTAGCTCTTACATTTTGTAACATTTTTAGATTGAGTATCGCTTTTTCCCCATGCCATATATATTTTGCTATTATTTTATTAAGCTCTTCAAAATATTTTTCTACAATTTTATCAGGATTACTTGGAATAAAAACAATAATCTGGGTAATATATTCATTTTAATTTTAGCTATTCTTCCTATTAACAATAATTGCAGATTTGTCCATCTATCCAATTCTATTCAATTTGCTTTTTCAGCTTGTATTAGTTATCTTCCTTAATTGTTACACATCTTGCTGTTAATTGTATCCCCAAAATATTTTACTATCTTTGTGACCTGGATATCTAATCTCTTCATTAAGTCCCTTTTCTGTTTTTCTGTGATATTTTTCACTAAGATTTTAGTTTTATCCTTATTAATTTTCAATCCTGCCACCTCACCATATTTTTCTATTCTTTCTAATAGCTTTGGTCCTGTTTCTTGCGGGCCTTCTAAAATGAATACTAAATCATCTGCAAATTCCTGCAGTTTATATTTTTCCTTTTTATTTCCAGACCTCTCCATAATTGGATAACTGTGTTCCTATTAAACAGGCAACAAGTGGTCAAAATAGGCAGCGCCTTACCAAATCCTGCACCTGTTAATAGCGGTGTCTCCCAAGGCAGCATTCTAGGACCAACACTCTTCATATTATACATAAATGACCTTTGTGATCATATTATAAGTAAGTGCGTTCTCTTTGCCAATGATGTTAAACTATTTAACACTACCAACAATGCAGCTACCCTTCAAAAAGACCTTGACTTTGTGTCAGAATGGTCAAAAAATTGGGAACTCCAAATCTCAACCAACAAATGCTCTATCTTACAAAATACAAGCTAGGTGGACATGACCTTGTAGATGACCCTTACTCTGTCAAGGACCTTGGACTACTCATATCAAATGATCTAAGTGCCAAAGCCCACTGTAACAACATCACCAAAAAGGCATTAAGAGTTGTAGAGCTAATCTTGCGTAGCTTCTTCTCCGGTAAGATTATACTACTAACCAGAGCATACAAAACATTTGCTAGACCAATTCTCGAATACAGCTCATCTGTCTGGAACCCACACTGCATATCGGACATTAATACAATTGAGCACGTCCAGAAATATTTCACAAGAAGAGTCCTCCACTCCTCTGCTCGCAACAAAATACCTTATGTCACCAGACTTGAAATTCTGGATTTAGAAAATTTAGAACTATGCCACCTTCGGTATGACCTGAGCATAGCTCATAAAATCATCTGCTACAATGTCCTTCCTGTCAATGACTACTTCAGCTTCAACCACAACAATACACGAACACACAATAGATTCAAACTTAAAGTGAACTGCTCCAGTCTTGATTACAGAAAATATGACTTCAGTAACAAAGTTGTTAATGCCTGGAATGCACTACCAGACTCTGTGGTTTCATCCCAAAGTCCCCAAAACTTTAACCTAAGACTGTCTACTATTGATCTCATCCCATTCCTAAGAGGTCTCTAAGGGGGGTGCATAAGAGCACCAGCATGCCTAAAGTCCCTGTCCTAAAGTTCCCTTTAATTGTATTCATTTTATGTATTCAATTCATGCTTATACTTATATAGATTATTTAATATGTACTCAACAAAATAAATAATATAAATAAAAATATAAAAATATAATTCCCATTTCGGTAATCCAAATCCTTCTCTAGCTCTTACATTTTGTAACATTTTTAGATTGAGTATTGCTTTTTCCCCATGCCATATATATTTTGCTATTATTTTATTAAGCTCTTCAAAATATTTTTCTACAATTTTATCAGGATTACTTGGAATAAAAACAATAATCTGGGTAATATATTCATTTTAATTTTAGCTATTCTTCCTATTAACAATAATTGCAGATTTGTCCATCTAACCAATTCTATTCAATTTGCTTTTTCAGCTTGTATTAGTTATCTTCCTTAATTGTTACACATCTTGCTGTTAATTGTATCCCCAAAATATTTTACTATCTTTGTGACCTGGATATCTAATCTCTTCATTAAGTCCCTTTTCTGTTTTTCTGTGATATTTTTCACTAAGATTTTAGTTTTATCCTTATTAATTTTCAATCCTGCCACCTCACCATATTTTTCTATTCTTTCTAATAGCTTTGGTCCTGTTTCTTGCGGGCCTTCTAAAATGAATACTAAATCATCTGCAAATTCCTGCAGTTTATATTTTTCCTTTTTTATTTCCATACCTTTTATCTCCTTAGACAGTCTTATATTTCTATTTAATACCTCCAATGTCAACACAAATAGCAGTGGGGATAGAGGACATCCTGCCTTGTACCCTTCATAATATTAACCTTTTCACTGATATCTCCATTTACCATCACCTTTGCCGATTGCTTATGATATATTGTCTGAATCATATTAATACATTTTTCTCCAAAATCCATAACTTTTAATTGTATCAGCATAAATTGCCAGTTCACATTGTCGAAGGTCTTCTGAGCTTCAAGAAAAATCAAGGCCATTTGTTTCCCTGCGCTTCATAATATTCCAATGTATTCAAGATGATTCTCGTATTGTCTTAATTTGACTCTTAGGTAAGAATCCATTTTGATCTGTATGTATAAATTCATTTAAGAATTTCTTTAGTCTTTCTGCCATACTTGAAGCAAATATCTTATGATCCTCATTCAACAGGGCCGGTTTAGCTCACGCTGGTAAAGCCTGTTATTAAGAACACAGTAGCCTGCAATTACTGCAGGTTCGAGCCCGGCCCAAGGTTGACTCAGCCTTCCATCCTTTATAAGGTAGGTAAAATGAGGATCCAGATTGTTGGGGGGGCAATAAGTTGACTTTGTAAAAATATACAAATAGAATGAGACTATTGCCTTATACACTGTAAGCCGCCCTGAGTCTTCGGAGAAGGGCGGGGTATAAATGTAAACAAAAAAAAAAATCGGTCTATAATTTTTTTATTTGTTGCAAGTCTGCATCTTCTTTTGGTATAAGAGTAATATATGCCTCCATCCACAAAGTCAGCATTTTTGCCTCTATCAGCAGGTCATTAAATACTTCCAACATCATATTACTTATAACATTTTGTAGTGTTTTATATAGTTCTTCTGGTAGTCCATCTGGACCTGGTGTTTTGTCATTCTTTTTCTTTTTAATAGCTTCTGTGAGTTCCATCATTGTTATTCTTTCCTCTAGGGCAGCGATGGCTAACTGTTTCCAGACTGAGTGCCCAAAGTGTGTGCACATGCACATGAATGTAGGAGTGCACCTGTACCACCAAAATGCAATGCGTGTGCAGCCCCTGTGCATGCACCCCACCCTCATGCATGTGCGCATGCCCCCCACACATGTGCATGTGCCCTCCTGCACGCACCCCAACCCACCCCCAGCAGAGACCCAAAGACCAGCTGGCCGGTGGGAGGCATGCGTGCATGTACGGTGGAGCTGAATTGGGCAACGATCTGCGTGCCACCTCTGGCATGCATGCTATAAGTTTGTCATCACAGGTCTAGTGCCTTTTTAAATGTTTCTGGTATTAAAGGTAATTCAGCTCTTTCCAGATCTTGTTTTTTCTTCTGAAATTATCTCTTGTTTATATAATTTTTCATAGTAGTCATAGATCATTTCCTTTTCTCTTCATTTCTATAATGTAAAGTCCCTTCCTCATCTATTAATTGATGAATTACCTTTTTTTCCTGCTCTTTTTTCAATCTATATACCAATCATCTTCCTGGTTTATTTGCATTTTGTTTGGCACTTTTAATTTTTTGTGCTAAATCTTCTTTTTATAAAGCTTAGTTTATATTTTTTCAAGTCCATTTGATTTTTTTACATTCTTTTTTTGTGGGTCTTTTTGTAATTCAATCTCTAGCTTCTTGTACTCTTCTAATGCTTTTAAGTTTGTCTTTTTTTATTCCTCTTTCCCACATATGTTATTGCCAGTCCTCTAATATTTGCTTTTGCTGTATCCCATACATTTTGTAATAATGTTTTTTCTTTTCTATTCTCTTTGGAAAAAAAAAATCCAACTCTCTTTCCATAAATTGTATAAATCCCTTTTCTTCTAAAATTGTTTGATTCATTGTCCATCTTAACTTCTTTTTTTGTGCCCTCCATATAATTTTCATTGGATTATGATCTGCCCATGTGCTTGCTTCAATACTTATTTCTTGTATATTGGATAGTAGCTCAGTTGATATCCAAGCATCTTGCCTACTTAATTCTTCCACCATTTTAAAAAAGATTTTTTTGGAAGTATCTTCCTAGCTCTTTTGTTTCTTTTTTTATAGTCCAATCTTTTATAGTCCAATTCTGCATCCACAATTGCATTAAAGTCACCTACAATACATATATTCTTATATTCCAGTTCTATTATTTTTCTATATAATTTACTATAGAAATCTTCTTGGTTCTCATTTGGTGCATATATTGCCACTAACAATATTTGTTTGGTATTCAATGTTATCTCCACCATCAAAATTATTCCTTCCTCATCCAAAAATATTTGTTTAGCCTTAATTGACTCTTTGATATACAGTGCTACACCTCTCTTACTTTGATGTGCAAGTGAGGCATATAATTCCCCCATTTTTGGGTATTCCAAAATGTGTTCATGTTGTTTTCTAATGTGGACTTCTTGTAAGCAAATTATGTCCTGTTTTAGTCTCTCAAATCAGAAACTCTTTTTCTTTTTATTGTCAAATTCAATCCATTTATGTTAATTGACACTGACTTTTTTTTGTTCTTCCATAATTTTACTTATATATAGGTTTTGCTATTTTAGTCATTGTTGTCTCTCTTGGTTCTTTTGTCCTTGCTCCTTCTCTTATTGCTATTTCCTCCCTGTCTCTTGCATCTTCTTTCTGTTGCTTTCCCTCTCTTCCATAAATTCTTCCTGGCATCTAATCTCTCCTCTCTTAGTCTCTCCTCCTCTTGTGGTCCCAGATATTCGTCATAAAATTGTTCTTCCTTCTCTAACCTATGAATCTAACCTATGTCTTTGCTTCTGCCAGGTCACCAATACTCCCTCTGGTATCAACCATCTAAAATTCATTCCTTTTTAAATCAAACACTGCGTCAAAAATTGATATTTTCTTCTTAACTCTCTAACTTTCTTCAGAATTTGTTTTAACACTATTTCTCTAACTTTATACTTAATCAGATTATTTCTTGCCTTCTGTAGGATCTCTGTTTTTATTGCTTTCTTATTGAATCTAACATGTACCTTTCTAGGTAACTTATTTCTCATTGCATACTTAGTATGCACTCTAAATATCTCATCAATTTCATTCAAGATTTTTTCCTTAGTTTCCTCCATCGCTTCCACCAGCAAATCTGCCATTATCTCTGCTAAATTTTCTCCTTTTTCTTCTTCCATATTTTGGAATCTCAAGTAGTAGTCTGCCCTGTCCATTTCTAAAGAAATAATTGCTTTATCTTTGTTTCTATCTGCCACTGTTAATCTATAATCCAGCTCTCCCACTCTTTTTCCTGTAGCTTCAGCTTTTTCTTCTACTTTTTGTACTTTTTGTTCATTGTTTTCCATAATCTCTTGAAAGTTTTCCAATTTGCCTTCTATTTTCTCCATTCTTTGTCTATCTTGCCTATTCTTTCCTTCAGATCCTCATGGAGAGCTTGTATCATGATTTTCAATTCTAATTGCATGGCATTAGATTTTTCTAGTTTTTTCTTGTTGTATCGTAGCCTCCAATGTTCTCTGAGCTGCAGGGCTAGAGGTTGAAGATGAGCTCACTGAGGATAGAGCTGATTGTGTTTTCTTCATCTTGTAGTATCATATATCTTGTAATCCACCAAATATGAATAATATAGTTCAAACTCAATTTATAATCCAAATACAGGTCCTCCAGCAAGAAAACAGGGAGAAGAAATGATAAAGAAAAAAAAGAAAGGGAGAAGAAGAAAAAAAGAATACTCCAGTTTCAATCCAAATTCAAAACCCAATCTTTGTATATGCTTTGTATATTTTTCCTACTTCTTTTCTTCAGGGTCTTCTAATCTTAATCCAAATAGTCTCTGGGAGAGGAATTTGTAAAATAAAATGTTGCAATCCAAATTGGTCCACCAAACCCAAAAAATATTGTTATCCAACATGTATAGTCCAGTAAGCAAGTTCACAATCCTACCCAAAGCAACAAAAAAAACCATAAGAAAAAACAGCAGCCATCAGCCTCAGGGACAACAACAAAAAAGGTAGAAAAAACAAAAGCCTTACTCCAGGATGCCAGTGAAGATTTCCTTAGTCTGCTTCTGTTGTTTTGCATTTTGCCCTTTAGATTCCAAGAGCTACACTGTTCTCAAAGAAAAAAACCAGTCTCCACTCTATATCTTAAATTGTTTGGTCAAAACAACTGCTTATCAATTTAGTTCACAAGCTTCACTGGCTCCCAAGGTTACATTCCATCTTTTTTACTATATCCTCTGATTTTAACCTGGTAGGTGTCACTGTTGCTTTATTTGTCTCTCCTTCTTCCCTTCTTAACATTGCTGTCATAGCAAGTTGCAAAGTCCAATCTTAGTAAAAAGTTCAAAAAAGTTCCTATAATCACATATTCTTTAGTTAATCCCCAATGTAAATATTGAAGTATCCAATCTGGATTCAGATTTACTCTTCAGCCCAATCTTTATAAGCAAGTTTTTCTTTTTTTCTTTTATTTTCTTGGCTCTACCCACCTTCTTTGCTGCCATTCTTCCAGGGGTGGAATAGGTAAAACAATTCTACTGCTCCTTTGAAGTCACACTTTCCTCTGCTGTTCCAAGGAGGTTCTTTTTTAATTAAGTTTGAAAGGTAGTAAAAACATATTCAAAATATCTCACCCAGACTGATCATACCTTCCTTTCGCATCTATGCTCTGTAGTGACTGCCCCAGATTCATAGACACTTGCAATGGCCACCTTCCCAACGTCTGTTTAGGGAGCTTCTTTGGATCTATGGAATTCTTCTTTGGAATTTGCAAGTTCCCTGAGATCCACAGTGTGTGCTCCCCTTGCTTGTGGTCCCTACGAGATGACTCAGGTCCAAAAGGACCATCTAACAGCTGGGATGGTCTCTCAGGAGCCTCCAAAAGACCCGTCATCTCGTTGTGACGCTAGTCATGCCTCTGCAGGGTTTACATGCTAAATGATCCTTTCAACTGCTTGTGATCCTGGTTTTCTATACAACATGCATAATTTTTAATAGCAACAATGTTATCAGAAAAAGAGAAAAAACATTTGAGGACGTAATCAATGCCAATTGATTACAACCTTACTATATAATTGCCTTACACACTGTAAGCTGCCCTGAGTCTTCGGAGAAGGGCGGGATATAAATGTAAATAAATAAATAAAAAAAAACAGATAATCTAATACCACATGTTTTTAGGGTAACAGTTCTCAGAATTCCTTGCTTTGGGCTGCTGTAAAATAATTGTCAATTCTTAGCAACCATATAGATAAGTTTTCTCCATGAATTAATCACGTAACTGCTATTCCATTATAGTATCTATTCAAAACAGAAGGAAAACTAAAATAAAGCTGGATTTTATAAATGTGTTTTCAAAATAGATGTTATGGAATGATAATAATTTCCTTCTGTTTATAAGTTTGCTTAGACAAGTGTAATAAATAGCATCTTCTTTAAAGTCACATCAGTTTTAAAATCATGTTTGGAAGACAATAGGCAGTATATGTTTGAATGCTGATTCAAAACACCATTGAATATTAATTAATATTAGGATCTAAAGTGCTATCTTCAAAAGAATTTTAAACCACACTTGTTTCCAGGGTTGTGCAGCGTGGAAAATTTCAAGAGCAAAGTGCTTGATATTCATTACCATTTTGATTCATCTTCATAGCTCAAAAATCCCTCGTGTATTATCTAAGGTTTATTATTTCTGCAGCACATTGAGATATGTCCTGCATTTGTTAACCATCACAGAATTTTGAAAATATATGACTCCAATAAGTATTAAACAATCTCTGCAGAAAGGTATGGGTACCTACTTTTTTATAATTGTGCAGGTGATTACATTCTTCAGGAGGAGAAAAATAATTATCCAGACTCAAGCTTGCTTTACTTGCTCTGCTTTATATTGGAATACCAAATAAATCACAAGACTTAACTGAGCTTTGTAGTTCAATTCAAAGGCCATTATGGATAAAGTATAATTTACTCTGCAAGAGCTTAATGTGCTAAATGCCATATTGAAATCATTAGAGCATAAAAACTTTTTAAAAAATGGAAAATAATATATCAAAAACTAAAAAAACCCATCTTTCTGCAAAAGTGTACCCCAAATATTTGTTATTTAGATATCCTGCCATCCAATCATCCAGTTTCCAAATTAGAAGTAGAAAAACTGGCAAGCAGCATCTCTTCCATGGGCCACCACCCAAAAGATGATGTCATGAAATGCTTCTGTTTCTGTAGCAACAATCTCTGCTTCCAGTTCCATTAAAAGGAAATTTCACAACTATAGTAGGAAGAAGCCAGCTCCAAGTGCAATTGTGATTGATCAGTGTGCAACAATTATCAAGCAATTTTCCTTTGTGAGTGCTTAGGAAGCAACATTTTGCAAAGTCCTAGCATTTTTAGAGAGCAAAATCATGCAGATTTTATGGTGTGCTGTACAATTTATGTTAAGCAAATTGCTGTTGAGACCAATTTAAAAAACAGGTACAAAGTGACAAGCTTTATTTAATACCTCTAAGCTAACAATGAAATATCCTTACTGGTTTTTCCTTTCTTTAAAATAATACATATCCTTGAATATATGTTTTTAAAAAACTAGCATTTGCATTTGTATGTATAGAAAAACGCTGCCATTAGAATATATGTCATCCATAACTGGTCACAATGATGAAATATGTTGTGATGTTACAATTCAAGCTCTGCTCTTTCTTACTTGTGTTGCATATGTTTTATCATTGCAAAGTATAAACAGGGCAAAAACTGTATTGCAATGTCCGTCACTTTCCTCATGTCTACCTGCTACAACTTGCATAATGTACAACTAAGGCTGCTAACAACTTTACTCTTCCCCTCCTCTCCTCTCCTCTCCTCCCCTGCCCTGGCTTCCTATCTCTCATCTCCTCTCCTCTCTCTCTTCTCTCTTCTCCTTGATTAGATGAGCACCTAAACTAATGAAAGCCATAGTGGTTGACCAAAGTGATTCTTTATATAAAAGGGATATATGGCAAACAGTAAGTTGAGTTTTTGTGGAAAAAAAAAAAAAGGGAAAGATGTAACAAATCTGAATGAAAGCAGTCTGATATCATGAAGTAAAATAATAATTTATAAGCTGCTTGACTCCCAGCAACTCTGGACCATTGGTAAATATATGAATGCTATTGAATATGTATATTAATTATGAGTTAAAAAAGCTTAAGTATATGGTTTAAGATCTGAAGTGCTGTCATCTTTATTGTTACAAGACTTCATGAAAGTAGAATTTCATAAATTGATGTCAACTGATAAAATATGAAACCAGAGAATGGTGTAATAGAAAAACTAGGGATGTATTTCGAGAAAATTGGGCAATATTCTGAATGAATCTGATTGAGGGGGAAAAGATACTCAATGAGTGGATAGCTGGGAAAAAGAGAGGAACAGAAAACATGATTGAATTGTATGGAGATGCAAGAATGAATGTGAATGATGATTGCTTCATGATCAACACATATGGCATAAAAACCCCTAAAACATTTTGTATGTTTGCATATAATAATAGATTGACAGAAGGATATAAGTTGAGCAGTTGTGAAGGTGAAGTAGACCATTGTTGGCAGCTTTAGTAGCTATCAGAGGAAAATTAGCATAGTTAAATAGTTAAATAAATGAAAGGAACTATTAAAAGTACAACAATGGCAGGAAGAAGTACAACTCCTATATTAAAAAGTATTATAAAATGGATTAGTCTTTGAGTGGAATGAATGGAAAGTGAAGGTAAGGAAAGAGGACATGAAAACTCGTCAGAACACAGTGAACAAAACTGGATGACAGAGAGACTGTATGAGTTATGTTAGTAGGTGTTATGAAAAATGATATATGGTGAATTATTAATTGAAAGAGGATGGGGATAAAAAGAATAGCTATAACAGTATTGCAACACATGAAGATAGAGAAAAATACAATGGAATGTGAAAGAATGATGGAAGGAACATTTTACAGCTCCGTATGGAATGTTAGTGATGTATTGCAGAGCTTGGTCAAAGAAAGTGCTATAAATATTAGAGTCTTAGAAAAAAGGATTACAAAAAGTCATAAATGTTGTAAGAACATACATTGGTAAGACTACAAGGGTAGTTAGAAAATATGCTACTTGATTAATACTTGTGTAAAGGTTGAATTTTGCTTGTTAAGTGAAAGTCCCTATTTGAATGCAAAGATATCAAAAACTATAATATTTTAAGCGTACCTAGGGAAGAATTTGGTAAAATTCAGACAAAAGGTACAATAGGTACCTGAATAAAATTTTGGAAATGCAGGATTTTTACTCTTTGGCAGATATATGAATATAAAAGGTTAGATATATAAATCATGAAAAATTAGAGCCGGAAGATTAATTTGTATTCTTTCCTAGAACAGCATAAAAAATGATACAGGCTAGATTTAATTTAGTTTATCTTCTCTCTTTCATTTATTTTGCTTTCTAGTTCTTGATCTTTTTCTGTACTTGTAAAGCTCTGCTTATACCCAGAGGAAATTATGGGATATACATGTATGCATGTAGCTCATCTTGATGTATTATTCTTGGCATTCCTTACCACTGACTAGAACCAATGACATTGGCCAGAGTTATAGGGAATTTAAACAACATTTCACATTTTCCGCCTTCCCCTTAATGAAGCCAGAACAGTAGCTTGGCTTTCCAATGCTAATATGCTCTTGGCATATTGGGAGAGAGAGTATGCGTATAACAAGCTTACTGCTAAACGAGTTGTGCATATGGCTTTTTTAATCTCTCTGAACCCTATTAGTTAGGGACCCTATGTACATCCTAATTATATTCAATATTCCTATCCACACATTTCTTATGTGCATATCCTTTATGTACTTTGATCTGAAATCTGGCTTAAATAACTGGACCCATTTAAGAACAACTATCACACCACCTTCACAGTCAAGTTATAGAATTCATCTGGGCAATGAAATTAACAGGGATTGGTAAATTATAAATAGACCAGGTGCCCAAATCCAAAGTATTTTTCAATAAAAATAATAAATAATTAGTGTCTAATAAATAGACACTAATACTTTTCTAACAAAATATAACTAAAGGAACAAATGTTGTGGTCAGTTAAATGTTAATCACCTTTATGGTCCATAAAACAATATAATTAAATAATAATAAAATTAAATAATAGCTGAAACAGAATTAAAGCATTTTTAAAGATATAATTATTAGGATACAAAAAAAGCAATGGCTGAGAATGTTGTTGAGTTAAACATGCTCCCTTCTTTTAAGGCACTCTAATGTTTAATGAGAGTTACACACTCTTGGAAAGTATTGTAATGAATCTCATTTCAACCTTGTTAACTAAAAGCATAAGAATAGCACTGCTGCCTTACTATTGGAAATAAGCCCAGTAAATTTTTAATTGCAAAAATTATACTACATAAGGAAATTGTCTATTATTGCAAGGCTTGTAAAAATAATACTGTCTCGCTGCTTCTTTAATAAAATATTTGGAAATTTTATTGGAAAATTAACATTGCTAAGTTCAAGAGAGAATGTGCATGAAACAATACATACCCACATGAATAGTTTGGTTAAGCTATCTCTGCCACATTATAATATGATTAAGAGAATGGGTTATTAGAGCAGGGTGCACAATAGAGACTGGTGCTCTTTTTAAGTAAATCTCAGAATTTTCCCCATAAATAGGGCACTGAAGGGTTCAGGAGGAAAATCAGCATTTACCAGTTGCTAAGAGACTTCAACTCTTTTAATCCAGGTTAAGACCTGAATTAACACTTAACCTGATTAGTTAAAATCAGGTTATGTACAGCAGTTATTTGGAACAAGACAACCTGAAAATAAAGATCTTTGGGGATGTATGCCAAATACAGCACAACTTGAGATAAGTTTTTGTGACTAAGAAAGCAACTCCTGCACAATTTTATGGCAGTATTGGTGAATCATTTTTTTAAAAAAGGAAAGTCACTAAGAAAATAAAATTGGCCTGAATTCTTGAAAAAAAGAAGCTAATAACTAATAAAATAGAAACCAATGAAGAGTTTTTATCATTCAGTGACTCTCATTACTAAAAACCCTGGATTAACTGGACTTTCAAAACATGAAAAGATTATGAAATGAAAAAATAAATATTTTCCTTACTAGATTCTCAGATTGATTGAAGTTCTCTAATGAAAGAAGAATAGTGTAAAGATGCTAAACTAAAAACTTGGAGATCATGAATTTTTGTCCTAGAAGCCAAGGCTAAGAACATTAAAGCCAACTGGATAACGTTGGAACAATCATTTCTTCTCTGCTTAAGGAAGAAGTAAATATCAAACCATTTCTGAAAATGCTGCCAAAAAGTCTGCATGGTCATATCGCGCAGTTGTCAAGTGTCAAGATGAACTTCATGATGAGACAGAAGTGAGAGAGGGAGGAAAATATAATATATTATTCATATTCACTGTTCCTTTCCTTATACACATACATCATCACTCAAGATGAGAAAGAGAGACAAGGCATTGCTATTGTCCCAATGTCTCAAGATGATATTTATTTATTTGAATTTATTATAGCCACCCAATTCTTATGAACTCATGTTATTAGTTAAATGTTTTGTGTGTGTGTATGTGTTATTCATATTACAAAATAACTCTTGTTCTTCTTGGCTACATAGCTATAGAGATCTTGTGCTCTGTTATCATTCTGCACAGTAAGTTAATTTTATGATGTTATACATAACAAGTTATCCTTCTTGAGTTTTACTGCCACAGTTTCTAACAATGTTCTCTGAAAAGTTATTACGGTATTTACTTTCCTCTGACTAACGCTGGTATTTTTATCCATTGTCTAGGCTTTTATCTGTTGACCAGGATAAAATGCTCTATCCGTGCAGGCCCTCTTATTTCATATTAGTTCTGTGCTACAGCCACAAAGGTCATCTTAACTTTAATTGGTTTCCTTTTGTTGTTCATGAGCTGCTTCAGTAACTTGGTGCTAGAGGTAACTCTCCTGTCCCTGTGATAAAACTTTGTAAATTTATTTCCTAGATCCAATCCACTGAACTTGTTTTTATTATGCATATTATTCTCATGTATTACCACCCATAGTTTCCAAATCACAATCTATCACAATCAAAAGAATTAACTCATTCCTCATAATTAGAGTATTTATGCATTTAATAAACAAATCTTTTTTTGGTTCAGGTTTGTTTTTCATAACCTTTTATATGGCTACCCAACTCATACAATATGAGTACAGTATCTGGTCGGCATATAACAGCCAACAGACCAAAAAAAGAAGAAAGAAAATAAAACCATGGATCATTAAAATCAAATGCACAAAATGGCAAATTGATGAAATAGATTGTAACATTCAAAAGAGTTCTACTCATATAGACACAAATAAGGAAAGACAAATAATTCATATCAGCATGCATAAATTGTTTAACCACATTATATGAAAAAAATGTCACTAAAATATTACAGCTTTCATCATCACCAAAGGAATCCTAAGGAAATTCCTTTATTTCTGGAGTTTAGGACTTCACTTTTCTCACAACTCATTTTTATACTTTGAGAAGATAAGGGAGAGACACTTAAATTGTAAGAAAATATATATGAAACAGAAATTATGAAATAACTCAAGAGATTGCCCATAAATGTAACATGCTTGACTTGTTAGTTAATTTATCCATCCATCCAATAATTTACAATAATTCCTTGGGTGGTTAACAATCCAATTATTATTAAAATTAAAATATGTGTATTTAAATTTTATCTTTTAAGCAATTAAAGCATGACTAATTCCATGAGGGAATATTTCCATGGATGTAATTGGACACTTTTAGTGTGATTCTTTTTTTTTTCTTCACTTTAATTTATTTCTCACCCTGTCAAGAAGTGCAGTTTGGTTTAAAACTTTCAGCTGTCATAGCAAAATTTGTATTGCAATGCTGTTATTGATTTTCCCAGTTATTTAATTAATAAAAATAAACTCATTGAAACATCTGCAGGTCAATAGTATTGGTGACAGTGATGAATCACATTATCATTCTAGGAAGTTGTTTTAAAGTGAGTCAGACTGTTGCTAAGAGACCATGTTTTGCTACTGAAATGTCTCCTATCCTGAGACTTTCAGAAAAAGTGGTAAGAAAGATTCTTCTACCAAAAGGAACAATACTACTAAGGATTTTGCCTACCTTAGAACTTCTACCTAAGAAATCTTTTACTTCTCTATTTAGAAATAGCTCTGGAAACATATCACATAATATGTCTATCTATCAGCATAACAGTCTTACCCTTGGGTGAATACTCACTCAAGTATTCTGCAGTTTTTAAAATATAAAACAAGGTTTCATGTGTTCAGATTATATGCTGTCATAAACCCAGTGAAGAACCTGATTGCACTTTTCAATGACATCATCTCAATTCAATTAAAGAGAGTATTTACAGCCAGAAGGAAACAAATAAAACAGGATTAGAATTAGCAAGATTAAAATATAATACATGTCTGCAGGGATTTATTTTTTTTTAAAAACTGTATTAGCCCCTTTGCTTTAAAAAAAACAGGAAAGTGGACTTTTTTGTTTGTTCTTTAATGATTCCCATATGTTCATTGGTCCCATTACTTCTGCAGCAAAAGACAGGGCGACAAGTGATGGTTTGGTAGGAAACTTTAACACAAGTTTAAATCCCTGTTCCAGGGAGTTCGAGCTGGGCATGGAAGTACATTAGATGCCAATTTAATTCAAATAAGACCAATATGATAAGAATAGAAATTACAATAGGTAAAATATAGCAACATAGCAAAGCACTTGAAGGCTTGGGACCATGGTCAGCCAGATACAATATTGAATGTTGAAACAATTTCCAAAGAAAAGAGTTCCAGAACTAGTGCAGGACCAGAAAAGCTCTGTCCCACATACTTTGGCAGAACAAGGCCTTTTTTATTTAGGAAAACTTCAACAGAATGAGAAAAGATGGTTCTTTACACTCCTAGATCTGAATCAAATGTAAGTGCACACGTAACTCTTGCATCAAGGAATGTGCCCCTATCTCTGACCCCATGTGCTCCTTATGACTTGTCTATTTCTTCTTCAGCTACTGTAATTACTATAGATGCAAAGGTCCTGAAAGGCCTTTCTAAAAAGAAAGCCCAATGCCTATAGAACTTTTATATCACAAACAGCAGAGTGGACTAGATGTCAACAGGCACCAACATAAACTGGACTGCAAGAAGAGTTTTGCACTGCACAGAGTACTGGAATGTTATGCCAACTGCTTAAAATTCTAACTTTAAAAATAGCTACCTTGGATCTTTCCAAGGCACATAATTTATCACTTGCTTTGCACAAGTTGCTTATATCAACACAAAAGACAAAAACTAAACTAGTTTTAGTCTTTGAAGGTTTGTTTTCTGTAATGTAAAACTTGGTAGTATTGAGAGAGAAATGCAGAAATGGGGCTCTGACTAATATATACATCAGATTCAAAAACTGTGCATGCATAAAAATAGCTAATATTAGTGTTTATCTGATGAAAATAGAAGTGCTTGCTACAATTTTTAAAGCTAGTCTGAAGGTAATTCACAATGTATTCTGCAAGATCACAGGTTGTATTTCCAAATGCCATGCATCTATGAAGCGGGGATTTTTCATAATTTTTATAAGTCACATGCCATAAGGCAGGAAAATTTAATTTTAATAGTATTCTAATCCATCGATGAATGGATTTAGTTAGGTTTCTCCTTAAAAGTAACATTTGCATGGTTAAGAAGGATATTGATTTTCATTGAATAACACACATAATAAAGAATTCCTTATTTTTATATGACCCTTTCTTAAGAATAATATGGTTATAGCTGTAATAAATAAATAACTTAAAGTTCATTACATTCATGTAATAAATAAATAACTTAAATTCATTTCTTCAACATTAACAATAATAATGGAAGAACACTTACTTTAGATCAGAGGTGTCATCACATGATGTATCATGACTTTTTCCCCTTTCACTAAAACAGGGCTGGGCTTGGCCAGCGCGTGACACATCTGGGCCACTGGCTGTGAGTGACACCCTTACTTCAGATTAAGATCATAAGTTTAGAAGTGGTTTTGTTAACTTTTTTCTATCTTCCATTTACTTAAATAAAATCTTTGACTGTAGGATTTATTTTAGATGAAATTTTATGTTTTGTACTTTATTTCCTGTAATGAAGGAAATAAAAAGACATTCATCTGCTTCAGATGAAGAATTGGGCCATTTCAGACCATCTTTGTTTTTACTGAACCCCTAAATCTATGGCAGGTTTTAAAAACCATACTTTATTAATTCAGTGTCATGTAAAATTTTGGAAGGAAGAAAAAACTTTTGCCTTGGATATACAGATAATCCTCGAGTTTCAACCACAATTGAGCCCAAAA